>NC_054468.1:220572380-220804880 GCF_017639515.1 Carcharodon carcharias
TTTGAATGCGGAGGCAGGTGGGGTGATAAGTGAGGACAAGGGGGACCCTATCATGTTTCTGGGTGGGAGGAGAAGGCGTGAGGGCGGATGCACGGGAGATGGGCCGGACACGGTTGAGGGCCCTGTCAACGACCATGGGTGGAAAACCTCAGTTAAGGAAGAAGGAGGACATGTCAGAGGAACTGTTTTTGAAGGTAGCATCATCGGAACAGATGCGACGGAGGCGAAGGAACTGAGAGAATGGGATGGAGTCCTTACAGGAAGCGGGGTGTGAGGAGCTGTAGTCGAGGTAGCTGTGGGAGTCGGTAGGCTTGTAATGGATATTGGTGGACAGTCTATCATCAGAGATTGAGACAGAGAGGTCAAGGAACGGAAGGGAAGTGTCAGAGATGGACCATGTGAAAATGATGGAGGGGTGGAAATTGGAAGCAAAATTAATAAATTTTTCCAAGTCCCGACGAGAGCATAAAGCAGCACCGAAGTAATCATCGATGTACCGGAGAAAGATTTGTGGAAGGGGGCCAGAGTAGGACTGGAACAAGGAATGTTCCACATACCCCATAAAGAGACAGGAATAGCTGGGGCCCATGCGGGTACCCATAGCCACACCTTTTATTTGGAGGAAGTGAGAGGAGTTGAAGGAGAAATTGTTCAGTGTGAGAACAAGTTCAGCCAGGTGGAGGAGAGTAGTGGTGGATGGGGATTGTTCGGGCCTCTGTTCGAGGAAGAAGCTAAGGACCCTCAGACCATCCCGGTGGGGGATGGAGGTGTAGGGGGATTGGACGTCCATGTTGACGAGGAAGCGGTTGGGGCCAGGGAACTGGAAATTGTTGATGTGACGTAAGGTGTCAGAGGAATCACGGATGTAGGTAGGAAGGTACTGGACAAGGGGAGAGAGAAGGGAGTCAAGATAACAAGAAATGAGTTCTGTGGGGCAGGAGCAAGCTGACACGATCGGTCTACCGAGACAGTTCTGTTTGTGGATTTTGGGTAGGAGGTAGAAGCGGGCCGTCCAAGGTTGGGCGACTATCAGGTTGGAAGCTGTGGGAGGAAGATCCCCAGAGGAGATGAGGTCAGTGACAGTCCTGGAAACAATGGCTTGATGTAGTCCGATCGTGTCAGCTTGCTCCTGCCCCACGGAACTCATTTCTCGTTATCTTGACTGTCCACAAAAATGAAAGTGAGAGTGACTGCCCTTGACTGTAAAGCAGCTAAAAAAAGTTTGAATTTTCCAAGCAGAAAATGAGAAGGTCTTTTAAAGTAATGAATATATACCTCCACCATTCATGAGCTGTATCAGAAAGTTCTTTAAACAGAAATCATATACTCCTGTTACGATCCTGAAAGGGACCTTTAATGTTTAAAGAAGAAATCTGAACGCCCAGCAGTTAACCAACAGAATGACACCACAAGATTTCATATTTTTAAATGAAAACAAACTTTATTGTATATAAAGAGAAATTAACCAAGTAAGCACTATTAACACTATAGTTGATCACTTTTTTTACTATGAATACAGTTTTACTTCTTACCTCCCCGCAAGAATTCCCTTATACATTACACCAATCTTGAAGGGGCATTCACTTCTCTAGGGACCAACCCAAAGGTGTGCCACAGCCCTCCGGAATTAACTTTAATACTCCTCAGTGTTACAGATATCATCTGAGGTAAGATTCAATGGGAGTCCTTCCCATTAGCTTTTTTCGGCTATGTGACCCTCCACCTTTTCATTACAGATCACATGACTACTTCAGTTCCTTGTTTGGATTGCTGGCAGATACCCAACTACATACCCATAACTTTCCAAGCTAACTCTATTGATTGCTTTCTACCAAAAGGCTCTATGAGGACCACTGTAGATTTCTTTCACTAGTTGCTAGCTAGCGCAAATCTTCCAGCTGGCTTTTCAAGGAATTTAAACTGAGATATCAATTGTCGTTAATTTTTCACTGCCCGTTCAACTTAATGGTTGGCGGGCAGGCAAAAAGGATTTTTTGGGAAACCTCATCCATCGGCAGGATGAGGTTGCTAAAAGCAAATGCAAACAAAATAAAAACTTTATTTTTAAATTAAAAACATGTCCCTGCTCATGTGACAGTCACATGAGGGGACATGTTTCATTACATTTTTCTGTGCTTTATTAATTGTTTCAATATCGTCTTCATCTCATTGAGTCAGCTCCATGCCTCAGGGAGATTATTCAGTGCTCTCTCGCACGCATGCGCGAAGTTCACACTAGGCCTACTCGCCCTCCTCCCCCCGCTCACATAGGCAGTGCTCAGCGCTGCTGCTTGCGTATCATGCTGGGCGGCCTTAATTGGCCCACCAGTGTGAAATCACTGTGTGCTGTTGATCGTGGGTGGCGGTCAGCTTCCCGACTGCCCTGCCCACTGATCCTACATGCCAAGGGAAAAGTTCTGCCCATAAGATGCTTAGGAGACTTGACAGGATAGATGCTAAGAGGTTGTTTTCCCTTGTGGGAGAGTCTTGGACCAGAAGGCATAATCTCAGAGCAAGGGGTCGCCCATTTGAAACAGAGATGAAGAATTTCATCTCTCAGAGGGTAGTTAATCTGTGGAATTCTTTACTGCAGAGGGATGTAGAAGCTGGGGCATTAAATATATTCAAGGCACAGATAGACAGATTTTTAATCAGTAAGGGATCAAGGGTTATGGGGAAAAGGCAGGAAAGTGGAGTTATGAGATCAGCCATGATCTCATTGGTGGAACAGACTCCAGGGCTGAATGGTCTATTTCTGTTCCTACATCTTATGGTCTTATAAGTTAAACAAAAGGACTTTCCACCCCCCACAGCCTATCTTTATGACAATGTGGCATGCTCTAGGGTGGTCTCAAACAGAAATGTTTAATTATTTTAACTTCAACACAACTCTTTGATTCTGTAATCCATATGAATAATTTATATTTCTAATGGATGTAATTGTCCTCTCTCCAAACTCCCTGGGTCCACACAATGGTCCAGGGATGGGTCACTCATTGTTTAAGTTTTTTTTAATGACGACATTGCTCTACGGATTGTCAGAAGACCCAAGTCTCTCCACCATGTCAAGGTGGCAAACCAGGGAGAAGGATAATACCTGGACTCCAAGCGTTAAGCATGAGGAGAGGTTAAACAAGCTTGGTTTTCATTGCCTGGAATTTAGAAGGGTAGCAGGTGAATTAATAAAGTATGCAGGATATTAAAGGGGAACAGATAGGGTGGAGTGGAAGAAACTCTGCCAACTGGGCAGTCACGGACTAGTGAGCATAGTCTAAAAATTGGAGCCAGGTCTTTCTACACATGAAAGGTGCTGCAAACAACAATTGATGCTAGATCAATTGTTAATGTTAAATTTTTAAAAATATTGCATTTATAGCAGGTTTGAGGGGCTGAATGGCCTACTCCCACTCATATGTTCCTATGTGCAAGTTTATATGCATTTATTTCCATGTATTTTCTTGCAATTGATATTGGTAAGATTTTTGTTGACAAAAGTTATTAACATACAAACATACAAATTAGGAGCAGGAGTAGGCCACTCGGCACCTCGACCCAGCTCCACCATTCAATAAGATTATGGCTAACCTCAATTCGACATTCCCACCTATCCCCAATAACCTTTCACCCCTTTGCATATCAAGAGTCTATCCTTGAGGCACTTCTGTCTTAAAAATATTCAAAGACTCTACTTCCACCACCTTTTGTGGAAGAGAGTTCCAAAGACTCATAACCCCCAGAGAAAGAAATTCTCCTCATCTCTGTCTTAAATGGACAGCCCTTTATTTTTAAATAGTTCTAGATTCTAGTTTTAGATTCTCCCATAAGAGGATACATCCTTTCCACCATGTCAAGTCCCCTCAGGACCTTATATGTTTCAATCAAGTCACCTCTTACTCTTCTTAACTCCAGTGGATGCAAACCTACCCTGTCCAACTTTTCCTCATAAGACAACCTGCCCATTCCAGCTATTAGTCTAGTAAACCTTCTCTGAACTGCTTCCAATGCATTTACATCCTTCTTTAAATAAGATGACCAATACTGTACACAGTACTCCCCACCAAGTACTCCAGATGTGGTCTCACCGATGCCCTGTATAACTGAAGCATAACTTCCCCACTTTTGTATTCATTTCCCCTCACAATAAACGATAACATTCTATTAGCTTTCCTAATTATTTGCTGCACCTGCATACTAACCTTTTGCGATTCATGCACTAGGACACACAGATCCCTCTGCATCTCAGAGATTTGCAATCTCTCACCATTTAGATAATATGCTTCTTTATTATTCTTCCTGCCAAAATGGACAATTTCACATTCTCCCACATTATACTCCATTTGCCAGATCTTTTCCCACTCATTTAACCTATCTATATCCCTTTGTAGCCTCCTAATGTCTGCCTCACAACTTACTTTCCTACCTATCTTTGCATCATCAGCAAATTTAACAACCATACCTTCGGTCCCTTCATCCAAGTCATTTAAATAAATTGTAAAAAGTTGAGGCCCCAGCACTGATCCCTGTGGCACACCACTCATTACTTTTTGCTAACCAGAAAATGACTCATTTACACCTATTCTCTGTTTCCTGTTAGCTAGCCAATCTTCTATCCATGCCAATATGTTACCCCCTATACCACGAGCTTTTATTTCCCACAATAACCTTTGATGTTATGAAGGGATCTGGAACAAAGGCGGGTATAAGGAGCTAGACTGTAGATCAGCCATTGGTTGGTTGGTAGAAAGGGCTCGAAGGAATTAATGGCCTCTTCCTGTTGCTATGCGTTGCACCTTTAAATGAAGGGCTGAAAAGCCTCCTCCTGTTACTATGCACTGTGTGCCTTTAACTGAACCATAGAGTTATACACCACAGAAACAGGCCCAAAACAAAAACAAAAATTGCTGGAAAAACTCAGCAGGTCTGACAGCATCTGTGGAGAGGAAGACAGAGTCCAGATGACTCTTCTTCAGTACTAAAGAGAGATAGAAATGTGGTGAAATATATACTGTATAAGGCGGGGGGAGGGGGAGGTGGTGGGACAGGTGAAGCTGGATAGAAGGCCAGTAATAGGTGGAGGCAAAGGAGAGATTGCAAAAGATGTCATAAACAAAAGGTCGAAGGATCAGAAACAGGCCCATCATGCTCAGGCCAGCCATCAAGCACCTATCTATTCTAATCCCATTTCCCAGCACAAGACCTGTAGCCCTGTAGGGGCTGAATGGCCTCCTGTTGCTATGCACTGCGCATTAAAATGAGAGGCTAACTAGCCTCCTCCTGTAGCTATGCGCTGCGCCTTTAAGTGAGGCTCCGCCCCCTTTTAACCGCCTCTATTTGAATGGCTCGAGCGGCTCTCGGCGCCAGCAGTAAGTGTTGGGCTTGTGAAACGAGGGTCTCCAAGAGTGAGAGAAGTGGTGGTGGTGGTGGTGAAAACAAAATAGAAGCGGCCAGAGAGCGGGCTCCTCGTCTAATTTTAAACTTAACACGCGGAAAGCTGTTTTTCGACGATGGGGATCAGCAACCGGCTCCTGTTCTGTCAGTGCACCGCCTACCTGCTGGCCTTCGTGCTGGCGCTGTTCGCCGCCGTGCCGCTGGGTCAGGACCAGCACCAGCTGCGGGGGCGCTGCCTGCTCTACGGAGCGGGGCGCTGGCAGCGCCCGAACGGCAGCTGGAGCGCCGGCTGCGCGCAGGCGCACTGCTTCCGCCTGTTGCACTGGGGTCCGCCGTCCGCCTGCCGCTACAGCCTCTTCATAAGCATCTTCAGCTGCGCCTACTCGGCGCTGCAGGGCTTCAGGAGCACCTACCTCCTCTACAGGGGCTTCGAGGAGTAAGCCACTCGGCCACCTTTTAACTCACTTGACTTAATACACCCTGAATAAGGACTTTAGGACTGAGATGGGGGAGGAATTTCTCCACTCAGCAGGTGGAGAATTTGGGATTCTCTACCCCAGAGGCTTTCTGTGTGTTCACAAGAGATTGATAGATTGCTGAATTAGTGTGGGGAAAGTGGCCTTGAGGTAGAAGATCAGCTGTGAACCAGTTTTTTATTGCGTTGCAGGGTGTGAGCTTTACTGGCTAGGCCAGTAGTTGCCCATCCCCAATTGCCCTTGAGTAGGTGGGTGGTGAGCTGCTGCCTTGAACCGCTGCAGTCCTTGTGTTGTGGGTACACCCACAGTGCTGTTAGGAAGGGGGGTTGAATGGTGGCGTAGGCTCGGGAGGCTGAATGGCCATCTCCTGCTTTGTTTCTACCCGTGATTCGCGATATAACTTCAATTCTGACCCTGTTGCGGGTGAAGTTCCATCTTGAGTTTGGCACTGCGTTTATTTTGTAATTGCAAAACGCATTTGCTTGCAAGCAAACATTCGAACAAAGTCACCCTAAATTTGTGGGCTGCGGCTGGGATTGGTTCACTGCCCTCCACTGATCTTGCTGAAATTCTGGCAGGAGAGAGTTAGCAGTGAAATTGCTATGTGTGCAAGGGTGGTTTGGACAAAAGTTGCCTACTTAAAGTAGGGTTGCACTTGTCGGAATATTGGCGGAGTGAAATTGTGACTTGCCAGCAATTAGGGAGGGTTATGCTATGGTATTTGCTCACCAGGTTTGCAGGTTGAAGTCAAAACTGATTTTTTTTTCTTCTTTCTTGTAGGTGGGCCCTGGAGGGAGTGCAGCATAGGTTTAGAATGATACTTGGACTTCAAAGAGTTAAGTTAGGAGGAGAGATTTACACAAACTACATTTGTATTCCCTGGAATTTGGAAGTTTTAAGGGTGATTTGATTGAAGTTTCAAAATTAAGGGTACCAGATAGGGTAACTAGGGAGAAACTATTTCTCTGGTTGTGGACTTTAGGACTAGGGGGGCATAGTCTGAAAATTGGAGCCAAACCTTTGGGGAGTGAAATCATGAATCGCATCTGCACAAAGGGTGCTAAAAGTTTGGAACTCTTTTCTACAAGTTGTAATTGATGCTAGATCAATTGTTACTTTGAAAGCTGCGTCATAAGCTGTGAAAAGGTATAGGGAAAAGTAGGGTATATGGACTTAGGTTGTAGATCAGCCATAATCTCATTGAATGGTGGAACAGGTTTGTGGGGCTAAATGTTTATGCCGATGCTCCCTGATCTGATATAATAAGCGAATTGACCGGTGCTTCAAAACTAAATTGTTAGTTGCAGCTTGTCTTGAATGCATTATGGCTACATGTAGCCAAAGTATAATCTTTAAAAGTGGAAAGTTAACAGGAGTAACAGTCCTCTGGTATTTCATATGCATGTTTGACATTTTGTTGGGAATATTGTGACAGAAATAGTATTTGAGATCTGGAAGAAGACCATTTGAGGCAATTTTTGAGGTCTGCTTGAGTAGAGTTAATTTATTTTAATATAGCACATAAGTTTAATTTAAATTCAGAATCTTTATGCAGACATCAAAAGCTTATGGAAGAACTGCAGTTAGTCCATTTACTACGAAATACTGGTGATGAGTTTGGATGGTCAAGGAGAGGGAGTTTAGTTCTCGCTGAGCTTTGATCAGCATTTAGCATTGGGATTTGTTGAAGGGAAAATGCTATATATTTCAAAGAAAAAAAAACAATTATAGAAAGTAGAATGAATTTAGTTATTGTGAATTAATATTGAACTGTCTTACTTTTTAAAAAAGTTGAAATCTCACTTAATTAGTTTTGCCTTTAAGTGCTCCTGGTGACTAGAAATGGGGAAGTGAGCAGGATTAATCTTCTGGGGTATGTCAATAAATTCTAATTTCTCCACCTGAATCTGCTTGTCTTGATAATTGGCGAATAGCATGTGTTTGTGTAACTTATTGCATATTTCTAATTTAGATAAACTACACATTCATTTACATTCAGGAAACCAACTGACTTTTATACTCTAATTTAAAAACAGAAAATGCTGGAAATACTCGGTTGGTCTGGCAACCTCTGTGGAGAGACCGACCTGTGACCTTTTTTAAGAACTCAATTTCTGGTTCTGCTTAGCATTCAGTTAAAGTAGATATGCGAAAGAGTGATACTTTGCTAAACAATGATAATTGAGTAAATGAGCATGCAGTAGAAGAATATAGATTTAAATGTTTCAAATAGGGACAAGGTCTTGAAGGATGAGCCTTAAATGTATTTTTTGCTGTGCAAGAACAATTAAGCATGAATGAATACAATGGAAAATAAAATGAGTGATTCATTGGCAGTCTGTAAAATTATGAAGGTGTTTAATAGGGTAGACATAGAGAAGCTGTTGCCACTTGTCGGGGACCAAATTTAGGGGCTGTAAGTTGAAGATGAATTACTAATAAATCCAAAACGGAATTCAGGGCAAAACATCTCTAACCCAAAGCATGGTTAGAATGTAGAATTCTCTACCACAAAGTATTTGAGGTGATTGGCATGATACCTTTCAGGGGGAGGTTAGAGAAACACGAATGTGAAAAGAACAGAAGGATATACTGACTGGGTTAGTTGAAGAGGGGCAGGAGAAAGCTTGTGTGGAACATAAATACAGTATAGACCAGTTGGGCTGAATGGCCTGTTCTGAACATTGCTGAAAAAGCTTTTCATCTTGCACTCATATTGGTAATTTTGAGAGTGTCCTGATAAAGGGAAGACAGTGCTGAGTGATTGGCAAGTGGCATTGCCATGGAGAATGCACCCACTGATGGTGATGGATGTTAACTGCCAAGCATTATTCGAAATTTAAACCAGGCAGCTTAACCCTGATTGGTCAAGGCATTGCCCTGAGGAGTGAGTCAGCGAATGACTGTCACTTATTTTGTTTGGCTGAAACAGGTGCAATGTATATACATGTTCTTTCTGTCTGCAAAGAACTAGGCCCTGTGTATTAATATATGTAGCTTCCAGCACATGCAAATGTGTCACACTGAGCCGACTGACAATCTTAAATTGGTTGTCAGCATAATTCTTAGTACTTTGAGGATTATTTAGCAAATGTTGTCCAATCATGGAATCACATCTAATGTTAGACACTCTGCTCCAATGAGAGAACATTATTGGCTCCTCTTATTCCAGTTTGTACAGTTCAAAGTCATTCAGTTTGCTTCAAACCTCTTTCTAGAGCATGCTTTTCATAGGCTTGGCATAATTATTCTGAGGTTGGGCTTGTCAGAGTTTTTGTTAGGATTGTTTCTATATCTGGTCATGTAGCCAAATATCAGAAAACAGACTGGTCTATCTTCTGCTTGTAGCCAGAGTTGGAGCCAAATGGTTCTTGAATTGTTTAACATGTGTAGATGTTACATTACTTTTGTTATCTCTTAATTTGAATACAACTTAATGATAGTAACTGCCAACTGCAGTAAACCATCAATTCAGGTTGGAGATAGCAGCTTGGGTAAATGAGAAATTGTATTGCTGAGAACTTAATTTTGAGTAAATTCAAGATTCAAAGGTAGGGTAGGCAAGTTAACTGTAGAAAATAAGAGGTGACTCGATTTTGTACTCTGCAGGTTTTATGTCAGTTGTGATCAAGTTCTGGGAACTGCAAATAACTACCTACCTGTTCACCAACAGACCATAAGGGTTTGTGTGTCAGTGACCAGGCCAAGTCTCAACTGGCAATTGTCAGACATGAGATTTTTAGCTGGGTTAGAAATACTCAGTCTCTTCTTGAGCTGTGCAAACCCACTATTTTGCAATTTGATCCCATCTCCAAAATGGAGAGTCAAAAGGAAAAGAAATTCTGAGGAAAACAAGTTAGAGTAGATTAAGTAGAAGAAAATCTTGTGGAGGGGAATAGGTGAGGCTTGCAGAAGAGCATTTGCAATTTAAGCATGTTTGTGTTGCAAGGCTAATACAGCTGGAGCATTTGTAAAAACCCAGTTTTATAAATTAATGCTTAGTATCTGAGCTAAAAATTGACGATTACATTCCTGAATCTGGAATACAACCAAGTGAGTACTGATGACAGATTTAATATTTATCCTATCAGAAAGGATTAGTATGTGCTCAATGATTGTCAAATTTGTCAGGCTAAATATAACAAAACTTCTTCCTCTGAAGAGGAGACTTTAGAATTATAAAAATTTCAGTGGATTAATTAGAAGCAGAATTAAGCGAAGGATGAAAAGTAGAAATTGAAGTGCACTTGAAAGTATTTTGAAAAAAGGTCCTTTTGAAAACTAGCAGGAATCACAGATGTTAGAACTTGAAGACTGAGCAGAGTTTATTAAGTACAAGGAATGACTGAAGAAATTGAGCCAAGTGATTGTGCAAACACTAACTGGGGATTACAGAGAGCAAGCTAATGAGTTTTAATTTATGCATGACTAAGTTTGAGTTCTCAAAGTGATAGCATAGAAATAGAAAAATAGCAGGTGTTCAGATAATCTTTCCATCAAACCTCACAAATGAAAACTAAGCAAAGTTTGATTCCAATTTACTGAATCAAGAATCCAACTTGTGTAGATGTCAGTTTAGTTTGTTATGCTGGAGTCGTTTTGAGATAACATTCTAACTGGGGAAATGAGTGAGCCAGTGAATTATTTGAGCTGCTTATATACAAGGGCTGAATTTGAGGAATGGATGACAACTATTTCAAAGGAAATGAATTGGAAATAAGTCTAATTATCCATGAACTACTTGAACTGGTGGTACTCAGTGGGAAAAGTCACCCAGTTCAGATGGAATGCATCTAAGGGAAGGAAAGGTATAAATAAGAGGCTCTAGCCACAATCTTGCAATTGGATATGGGAATGATGCTAGAGGACTGAAGGGTTGCAAACATTAAGTTCTGATCAAACAAAAGAAGAAAACAGGTAACTGCCAGTCAGCCTAACTGGTGGTGGGGAAGCTTAGATTAATTAGATTTGATTATCGCTATCCAATGGGTAATACTTTTTAAATTCACATACTGATTGATGTGTGTGTCATCTTTTAAGTTGATTTTTATCTCTTTGTAGATCACCCTTTTCAGAATTTGTAAGCATGCTTCTTAGCTGCACCATTGCTTTGCTGATGCTGGTTGCCAGTGCCACAGTGAGCGATGGCCTTAATATATGGTGCAACTCAGTCACAAACAAGGGTAACATGACAATCAGGTATGAGACATATTGATGGGAATTTATATGCAGAATATGTAAGTAAGGACAGAATATGATGTATTTAAAATGGGGATTAAATTACATTTGCATACAATTAACCCCTTTGCTCTAACCCCTCTTCACCTGAAGACTACACTTGATCTTGAATCCCCATGCCCAACGCTTGGGAGATTAACTATAAATAAATACATGCAACTGAACTTCATTAAACACTTACAGTTCATGGATTGGTTGCATTCAGTATCCCAGATGACAATTTTTGTTTCTTTCCTGGTCTCTATATTGCCTGGAATGTTGCATGGTGTGTTTTGAGCACTACTTTTGGGTCACTGATCCAATGTACTGAATTTCCATGACTTCCATTAAATGCAGAAGTTGTCTGTCAGGACAGTTGCACCCAGTGAATTTAGTCTGATGGTCAAAAGACATCTTCATTCAGTTTTAGAATTGAAAGAGGTTGGTATATTGAGTTTTCCCTCCATGTGAAACAAAATTTCTACACAGAGAATCCTTTAGTTTGGCCTTATTCTCACTTTGAAGGTGAGAGAAGCAAAAAGAGGTCCCTTTATCAGCTAAACTGTTCAAAATTATCTGCTCACTCAAGTCAGAACCAAAGGTTTACGCTCCTGTGTCCAGGTTGTGCTTTGTGGAGCAAAGTCTGGCACAGTTGCCTGAGTGTTATCATTTTCAGACTTGCACTGCCACTTGGCTGTAACCATTCAATGAATATTTTAAGCACATCTGTGGCAAATAAGTGGTATTTGTATGCTTTTGTTTAACTATCCACATGGTGGTCTGGATTCAAAAATTGTAGGTGCCAACTTGAGTAACCACTTGTAGGGTTGTTCCTTAGACCAGAACCTTTTGGAGTGAGGAATTGGATTGTATAGAAATACAATTCTGCTCCCACCACAAAGAGCCCAGCCCACTCACACCCTCCCTCTTTCTCCCCTTGAGAGCTGAAGTTCACAGGCCTGGAGGTCTGATAAAGGTCTGGTTCCTGGTGGGGTATAAAATGGTTGGTCCTTGAAGGATCAAATCCATTGATCAGGGAGCAGCCTTTTCCATTCCTCCGTACCTGAGAACATTCAAAAGCTGGTCAAAATTGAACAGGGGAGCAAAGAAGATAAGTAGGATCAAATCTGTATTTTTGTTTGGAACTTTGTCCCTTAAAGTAGGGAAGTTTTGAGCTTTTTCATTGAATAGATCCCTTTTTAAACCATTGTTTTATCCCTATTCGTTTTATAAAGCTAGTTAATGTTCAATTTACTTTATTGTTACAGCTGCAGAGATGCCCAGGAAGAACCTCTTAATCTGAATGAGGTTCCTACTTTGTTTTATGATCACTTTGGTACTGCACAGGTAAGCTTTGTTCTGTAGCAGTCATGCTTTTGAAATTGATAAAGAAACTAGTGCAGTTTAACCATCAGTAACCTTTGGCTTCCTTTTTTTTTTTCCAGTTTGGCCTCTGGTGTGCTTGGATAGTGTGGATTGTATTGGCAATACTTGCTTTCTTGAAAGTTTCTCATGGTCGCAGTAAAGATGGCTTTTCTGTACAGTATAAAGAGACACTTCTAAGCCAGCAATCACAAGGATATTTTCGTGGACAAGTGGGCAGTGTGTTCATCTAATCAAATAGAATATAATTGATTGCAATTCACTAATATGAAAAGTGGGATCAACATGTGATCATACTGTAAAATGTCTTGTGACTGATTATAGTGGTTGTGACTTTTCCAACCTCCACCCCCTGCCCTGAGGATTGAATCTATCCACAGCTTAACCCTGTGCAAAATTTCCATTTACTGGCAGATATCGAGCTCTCTTTTGGTCTAATTTTATTTCTGTTCAGTAAATGGATAAATTGCCTAACACTTAATAAAGAATTCAGAATGATCCAGAGCAAATTATCAGATCAATTTCTTCTATATGCTTAATAAATGAGGTTTGAGTAGTTTTCTGTTCACTTGCAGTTCATGGCAGTGGGAAATTGTTACAGAAACCAATTTTAATGAGACACTGCTTATACAATATCTAAAATTATGGAAACTCAGCATATAGACTATTAGGGTACATAGAATGTAGTTTGAATTTTCAATTAATTTTTACTCATGTGAGTATGCTATCCCCATTGCTAATTTATTCTTTGAGGATTCATTTTTTTGGAAGATCATTTATTTAACTGGTTATTTTTGTTTTGGCATCTCTAGCTTTTGGGGTTGGAATTGATGGATTTATCTGAAAAGATGGTTTTCTGGCAGTTTGGCTACAGTTAATGTTGGAGTAATCCAAAGATCATTGACCCTTTGAAAATGTAATCAGTGTTGTGTAATAAGCATATGTTGTAACTAAGCATTCAATTTTTATGATTTAATGAAATCAGATTGTCCTAGTAGAAACCCTTCATAATGCAAAATGTGGTTGAGATCTGATCTCATTTAAGATGCCAAATTAGGTAAACTTTTAGTTCATGTTGAACTAATGAACTTTGTCAGAAAGCAGGCTTCATGCTAACTCCACTTCCAGCAAGAACATGTAAAATAATGCATGGTAAATGTTTGCAGCTTTAAAAAAAAACTATCTTGTGTACAATTTGATGACAGCGTGAAGGTATTTACAGAATGAAACAAAATGATTGGTTTGAGAAAGATGGAGACGTGATATCTGGTTAATTGTCAAAATATCAAAGTGGATCACTGAGGATGATAGAATTCAAACCTGTTCCACTGATCTGAATGCTGTTAACTGCCTTTAACTAATTTCATAGAACAATAATTAATTGTAAAATATGTCCTCCCTGCTTAACATAGCTTCATTAGGGAAGCAAGACATCTATGTACGCACATTGAGGAAAAGCAAATCTTGTTTAAACAATTGAATTTGGGGATATTCAGAATAACACTTGTATTACAAAATTTTCTGTTTTTTCTTTCAGAAACTGTTTATTACATGGAACTATGCACTTGCAGCATTGTTCACTTTAAGTGTATCTGATCTCATTATTCAGCTGGTTTTTTTCTGGTCATGGTTTTATTCATTTAGACTGCCATAAGTACTCATTCTACTGATGTCTAAATTTTTGGCCAAGTCAGTTTCTTAACTGTTGATGGGGACAGAATTTTATTGCACCTGTTACCAATCCTAGTAAATACTCTGCTTCAAACAACTTTTTCCTTCCACAGCCTAAAATCTTATTAGTGACTCATTCACATTTGCCACAGCACTGGGATCAGTTAATTTTCCCAAGTGACTTGCCAAGTTCCTCCCAAAAAGTCCATCCTTGCTCCAAGGACTGTAGCTTGTGTATTTGCTAATCTGCACTCTCTTCCAAACCTAATAGGTTTGGATGAGCTGGCAACTTGTGTATAGGAATAGAGGTGCTAGTCTGAGTTTCAGAAAATGTTCTCAAAATGCTTTTGCAACATCCTATTTAATTGCTGCAGAGAAATCAAAAGCACCATCAGTGTGTAAATTGGAATAAATAATCTTTCACCTTCTCATGAATTGTGTGAACTTCACAAAACATCTGTTTGTTGTCAGTGAAAACCAACTGATCAAACTGTGGTATTCTACACCAAATTAAAACCACCAAACATTAGACCTCCTTAAGTACAGAGTACCGAATGGCTCTTTAATGTCATCCTTCCATAGAAATGATTCAGGTGATTTTCTTCCGCTACCCTACCTTGCTGGTCATTGTGGGTATTGATCAGTATGATATGGCACTCCTCCATCAGTCACAATCTTAGCTTCTACCATTTTGTGTCCATGTTCCCATATCCTGGGAATGTGATTTTTTTTAACCATGCATATTCCACTTAGTATCTTACATGCCAAGGTTCCTCCTTTCAAAGGTCAAAGCTTAAACCACCCAAATGTATTTCTAACCCGTCCTGTGCCACCACAGATCAGCTTTGTGTTGCATCACCAGAGCATTACATTCTTCAGCATTGAATGCTTCAAACTGTTAAACTACTAGTTTGATATAGTTCAGCATTGCTTGCAATGACTGGCCATGGATAGTGCTGATTCTTGGCACTTGCACAACTCCTTCAGCACATCTAGCCAATTCTTTCAAGGCAATGGTGGCAAAATGTGGCCTGGAGGTATAGCTGGCCCACAATTGAGTATTTACAGTCTACCATTGTGCTGAGAAAAAGGACCAAAACTCTGCACAGATTGGGCCTCACTGGGGTTCATTGAGATTGTTGATGGGTACAACCATGCCAAAATGGACTGGCTTGTCCGAAAGAGTGCAGTGAGCTGGATTGGTGTAGTGTAAGCTGAACACTAATTGCATTTTGGACACAAATAGACAATCAGTGAAAGTTATGTTGTTTAACTACAGTAAAAGTTCTGCACCAGAACAAATGAAATATTTAAAGTAAACTGGTTGATAATTGTCACCACAAAAGATTTAACTGAACACCAATAAAGTAATTTACGAACTATAAAGTGCATTTTTCTCCTGTTCATATACTTTTTTTGCTATTATTGCCATACTTATTTTTTCAGAGGCACCTTGGAGCTGAATAACCTTGGCATTGTGGGCATTTTCTATTGTACTTTAACTAACAAAACATGTTATTTGCATTTAACCTATGGCCAAGCAAACAGGAATATAGGCATGGGCAGCATGGATCAAATGCAGTGATTGGTTATTCATCAGTCTGTAAATTAGTTGAATTTTATTTCAAATAAACATGAAAGCAGTATTTAATTCAATTTCTATGGGAGTCCATATTAAATTTTGAAATAAACACTGAAAAAAGCCCAAAAATCCACAGTCCAATATTAAATAAAATCAAATGACCCTGGAGGGAAGAAACCAATAATGGACTTAGAAACACTGCTTCATTCTTTCCATTCAGCGGGTTTCTTTTTTTTTAACCCAATTTTCAATATTCAGGTATAAGGTTATATTTTGAGCTGTTATACATTCACTTCTAAACACTACTCAAAATAGGATAAATTTTATTTTTTGAAATATTTTATACTTATTTATAACTGTTAAAATTGGTTTAACTGCTTGCTTTTTTTCTGCAAAATTTTACAACAGGTTGTCAAGTGACCAATTATAATTGAGCGTTAGGTAAATTTGTATCTTGTTCATTAGCACATTGATAACTCAAGTGTGGTAATGTGAAGGATTCTTTATACAAATAAATGGCATAACATTGCTGTTAAAACAATTCATTATGTATGTGTCCTGACAGATCCTGTGATACATTTATAGGTGGGATGTGACTAGTGGGGGGTACCTTTCTGCTATTGCTACTCTGTATCCTGTCCCCCAGCCAATTTCTTAACCAGGCCAATCATTTGCCTTCAATTCCAAAGACTTCAAACTTTAACTAACAGTCTCTTGAGGGACTTTATCAAATGCCTCTGGAAGACCATAGAAATGGCATTTATAGACTTTTCACTGTCCACTACTTTAGCCACCTCGTCAAAAACTAGCATCTGACAGGTCATGCCTGACTAACCCTTTACAAATCTGCTAAAAATTTAAGCTGTTCAGTCACCGCGCCTTTAATTATAGACTCTTGTATTTCCCTGATAACAGATGTTAGGCTAGCTGGTCTAGAATTCCTTGGTTTTCCCTCTTTCACCATCCTTAAATAATGGAGTGATGCACAATTTTCCAATCCTAAAATGGTTCCTGAAATCAAGAGAACTTGGGAAGATTATAATTAAGCATCTGCAGTGCTGTAGCCTAGTTCCTTTAGAAGCCTGACATGGAAACCCTTCTGTGTCATAATAACCCTGAACTCTCTTAACAAACCATATGGTCCATGGGATTTGTCACCTTTTTAATGCTATTATTTTCTTCTTTAGTTTGCTTACATTAATTTTGGTGAGTCCCTGTTCCTGATTCAGTATTTCCTTGATATGACTGGCACACTGACCTCTTCCTCTACTTTAAACACTGACACTAAAGTAATTTGGTATGCCAGCCATGTCCTTATTTTAATTGACAATCTCATTTGTGGTTTTAAGGAATCAACATTGCATCTGACCACCCTTTATCCTGATATAATAACTTTGTTTTTTCAGTTGATCTTGATATCCCTTGCAAAGTTCTGCTCATGCACTTTTTGTAGCTGACTGTTTCGTCACCCTTTTGTTACCCAGTTGCCAAAATCTGTGCATACTTTTTCTTAGTTCTAATTTGTGTCTCACCTTTTTATATTGTCCATGGCTGTCATTCCTGGCATGTAGAGCCTTGCCCTTTAGTAGTATGAACTGATTCTGTATCACATTAAGTTTCCTTTTGAATATCTTCTACTATCCAGTAACAGAATTGCTGAATTTACTGTGGGTAGTATCTCTTCACTGCATTGAAGTCAGCCTTGCCTAAATCTAGAACCTAAACTATGAACATTTGTATGAATTAGGAGCAGGAGTAGGCCATTTGGCCCCTCATATTTCTCCCTTTTAAAGCCTGAGATCAACAAAGTAAATGTGTTATGTCTGCCATTTTTTATCAGTGTTTGAATTAGAGGAAGAGGTCAGCATGCCAGACATCCCAAGGAAGCACTGAAACAGGAACAGAGACTCTCCAAAATTAATGTAAGCAAAATAACCGTAAAGAAGAAAATAACAGCATTAAAGAGTGACAAATCCCTGGCACCATATGGTTTCTTAAAATTCGGCGTGATTATGGCACAGAAGGGTTTCCAGCCCAGGCTTTTAAAGGAAGTAGGTGAAAACACTGCAGATGCCTAACTATAATCTTCCAAAGTTCTCTCAATTCAGGAACTGTTCCTTTAGTATTAGAAAACTGTACCATGGTGAGCTCAATTAAATCAGGATTAGATAAATGTTCATGTGCACATTAGGTTGTTAACTAAATCTAACTCATTACTTAATATTAAAGTGAGCTCTTGTAGATTCTAGGACATACTGTTGCTATCCCAGATACTCAAATTCACTACCTTTCTGCAGCCTGCTTCTCCAAATCTATCTGAAAGTTAAAATCCTAATTTAAACCACTCTGCCTTTACCACATGCCTGTCTAATCTGCATTTATACAGCCTACCACTTCACATGTACCTCCAGTGTTTATACACACCTCACTACAGTCTTTAACTCTTTTAATTTCTTAATTATACCCATAAACACCCCACTGCCTCTCTCCATTATCCTTTTACCATTGAAATGATTTCCATAAGACATAGGAGCAGAAATTAGGCCAATTGGCCCATCGAGTCTGCTCCGCCATTCAATCATGACTGATAAGTTTCCCAACCCCATTCTCCAGCCTTCTCCCCATAACCTTTGATCCCCTTACCAATCAAGACCCTATTTATCCCGGTCTTAAACACACTCAATGACCTGGCCTCCACAGCCTTCTGTGGCAATGAATTCCATACATTCACCACTTTCTGGCTAAAAGAGTTTCTCATCATCTCTGTTCTAAAAGGTCTTCCCTTTACTCTGAGGCTGTGCCCTGGTCCTCGTCTCTCCTACTAATGGAAACATCTTCCCCACATCCACTCTATCCAGGCCTTTCAGTATTCTGTGAGTTTCAATCAGATCCCGCCTCATCCTTCTAAACTCCGAGTATAGACCCAGAGTCCTCAATCGTTTCTCATATGTTAAGCCTGGGATCATTTTTGTGAACCTCCTCTGGACCTGCTCCAGGGCCAGCACATCCTTCCTGAGATACGGGGCCCAAAATTACTCACAATATTCTAAATGTGGTCTGACCAGAGCCTCAGCAGCACATCCCTGCCTCTATATTCTAGTCCTCTTGAAATAAATGCAAACATTGCATTTGCCTTCCTAACTACCGACTCAACCTGCAAGTTAACCTTAGGAGAATCCTGGACTAGGACTCCCAAGTCCCTTTGCACTCCAGATTTCTGAATTCTCTCCCCATTTAGAAAATAGTCTATGCCTCTATTCTTCCTACCAGAGTGCATGACCTCACACTTCCCCACGTTGTATTCCATCTGCCACTTCTTTGCCCATTCTCCTAACCTGTCCAAATCCTTCTGCAGCGTCCCTGCCTCCTCAATACTACCTGTCCCTCCACCTATTTTTGTATCATCTGCAAACTTAGCCAGGATGCCCTCAGTTCTAGATCATTAATGTATAAAGTGAAAAGTTGTCCCAACACTGACCCCTGCGGAACTCCACTAGTCACCGGCCGCCATCCTGAGAACGACCCCCTTATCCCCACTCTCTGCCTCCTGCCAGACAGCCAATCTTCTATCCATGCTAATACCTTGCCTCTAGCACCATGGGCTCTTATCTTACTAAGCAGCCTCCTGTGCGGCACCTTGTCAAAGGCATTCTGGAAGTCCAAGTAGATAACATCCATTGGCTCTCCTTTGTCTAATCTACTCGTTACCTCCTCAAAGAATTCTAACAGATTTGTCAGGCATGACTTCCCCTTGATGAAACCATGCTGACTTTGCCTGATTTCATCATGCACTTCCAAGTATTCTGAAATCTCATCCTTAATAATGGACTCTAAAATCTTACCAACGACCGAGGTCAGGCTAATCGGCCTGTAATTTCCCGTCTTTTGCCTCACTCCCTTCTTAAACAGGGGGGGTTATGTTAGCGATTTTACAGTCCTCTGGGACCCTCCCTGACTCCAGTGATTCCTGAAAGATCACCACTAACGCCTCCACTATCTCTTCAGCTATCTCCTTCAGAACTCTGGGGTGTAATCCATCTGGTCCAGGTGATTTATCCACCTTCAAACCTTTCAGTTTTCCTAGCACCTTCTCCTTGGTAATGACCACATACTCACTTCTGCCCCCTGACTCTCTTGAACTTTGGGGATGTCACTCATGTCTTCCACTGTGAAGACTGACGCAAAGTTCCTATTCAGTTCCTCTGCCATTTCTTTGTTCCCCACTACTACTACTCCAGCGTCATTTTCCAGTGACCCAATGTCCACTTTTGCTTCTCTCTTACCCTTTATATATCTAAAAAAAATTCTTGCAATCTTCTTTTATATTACTGGCTAGTTTACCCTCATATTTAATCTTCTCCCTCCTTATTTCTTTTTTAGTTGTCCTCTGTTGGTTTTTGCAGGCTTCCTAATCCCCTGGTTTCCCACTGCTCTTCGCTGCATTGTATACTTTCTCTTTAACTTTTCTGCTGTCCCTGACTTCCCTTGTCAGCCATGGTTGCCTCGTCCTCCCTTTAGTATGCTTCTTCTTCCCAAGGATGAATTTTTGCTGTGTCTCCCAAATTACTCCCAGAAACTCCTGCCATTGCTGTTCCACTGTCTTTCCTGCAAGGCTCATTTCCCAGTCAATTCTGGCCAGCTCCTCTCTCATGCCTCTGTAGTTGCCTTTATTCAACTGTAATACCGTTACATCTGATTCCAGCTTTTTCCTGTCAAATTGCAGGGTAAATTCTATCATATTATGGTCACTTCCTCCTAAGGGTTTCTTCACCTTAAGCTCCCTTATCAAATCTGCCTCATTACACATCACTAAATCTAGAATTTCCCATTCCCTAGTGGGCTCCACCACAAGCTGCTCCAAAAAGCCATCTCATAGACATTCCACAAATTCCTTTTCTTGGGATCCACTACCAACCTGATTTTCCCAGTCTACCTGCATATTGAAATCCTCCATGATCACTGTGACCTTGCCTTTCTTACACACACCAGGAGATAGAAAAGCTATCTTGTGCCCCACATCCTGACTACTGTTCGGAGGCCTGTACATAACTCCCATTATGGTTCTTTTACCTTTACGGTTCCTCAACTCTACCCACACAGGTTCTACATCATCTGACCCTACATCATTTCTAGCTATCGATTCAATTTCATTTCTTACTAACAAGGCAACCCCACCCCCTCTGTCAACCTGCCTATCTTTTCGAAAGGATGTATATCCTTGGATATTTAGCTCCCAGTCCTGATCCCCTTGCAGTCATGTATCCGTAATGCCCACCATATCATACCTGCCAATTTCAATCTGTGCCACAAGCTCATTTACCTTATTTCATATACTGTGTGCATATACAACACCTTCAGTCCTGTATTTCCCATCCCCTTTCTCACTGTCATCCCTTTATCTGATGTGCTTGAAATTAGATTCCTAGCCCTTTCCAAACACTCTGTCCTATTTTGTGTTCTGGAGACTTTAATAGCCTCTCCTGGGCTCTCCTTTCTTTTCAGTTTTTTCATAATTTTCCATGAAGTTGAATCCAACTTCCGGCTAACCTGCTTCTTTGTTTCCCATTAGTCATGCTTCTTGGAGTTTTACCCTTCCCTCCCCCCCCCCCACCCCACTTTCTAGTTTAAAGTCCTGTTGACCCCCCTATTTCCTCCTTAATCCCTTCTGTCATTTCCCCCTCTTTCCTCTAGACCTTTTCTAATCTAATATCTTAAAGAATAAAAGCAATAACATTTCAGATGTAACTTTCAAGATTTTATTTTTAATTTCCAGCCTTTGATATTTTGTCCCTAACATTTGATTTCCTGTCACTTCTCCAAATTAGTTGGCCTGTAGCTCTGTTCAGCGCTCAGGCAGTTCAGATTCAGTTATGCCTAAAACATTTAATTTTCTAGTTAAGATGTTGCTTGTCTAATTGTGCACTTGCAGTTGTATTTAATTTCTGTATGCGTTTTTGCCACCTTTCACTTTGCATCAATGACTCGGCCTCAATCAGTTAGCAACAAACTAATTGCACAGATGATGCCTGTCTCCGCATTACCAAATCGGCACTGAAATTTAAGTAATAGTGACGCAGCAGGAATTTGAAGCTGTTGTCAAATTAATAAGAATGAGCACTACTATCACTTTAATGAGAAGTTGCCTGATGTACTTTATTCATCTGTCCTAAAATGAAACTGGATATGAGTAAGTCAAAATATTTAGTACAGAAATGTTAGTGATAGGACTGTAGCATTTAAAACTGACAATTGTTAATAGCCAATTGCTTTTGCATATTAGCATACTGCTGATGGTAAATCACTGTTTGGTAATAAGCAGCTTAATTAGCTGGAAACTAGATTTGACTCTTACAGAATATACCACTGAGCAGTAATAACTGCAAAAATGGCACTTCTCTCATTCCCTGGAAGCACTTATGCGTGTCTCTTCAGTATAAACTGCAGTATGTCTGTGTAATTACCTCCTTGAAGCAGCAGTGTATGTTATGTCAAAGTATAGTTCACAACTTGAAGTCACATGTTGGCAACCAAAAGGTGAGTCCAAGTCATTATGATACTGATGTTGAAGACATATGTAGTAAAATAATAAACATTGTTCTGTTACATTGTTCCTGTTAAGTAGTTGGTTCACTTGCAAATTTGTAAATGTGACGTTTTACAGGTTTCGTTGCCTTTGCAAGAGATAGTTGCTCCTTTATCTACATTAGTGAATCCATGTGCAAGAGAGATTCCTTTCAATTAAGCTTTGATTTTAAGATTAGGTGCAACGATTGTTGCCTGAAAGATGCATCCTAAAATTTAGGGTTCAGTTATATACAATGACACTCAGGTGCTGTACACAATTGCTTTGTGTTTGGTAATAAAAACAAAAAACTGCGGATGCTGGAAATCCAAAACAAAAACAGAATTACCTGGAAAAACTCAGCAGGTCTGGCAGCATCAGCGGAGGAGAAAAGAGTTGATGTTTCGATTCCTAATGACCCTTTGACAGAACTAGGTGAATCCCAGGAAGGGTTGAAATATAAGCTGGTTTAAGGTGGTGGGGGTGGGGGGAGAGAAGTGGAGGGGGGGGTGGTGTGGTTGTAGGCAAAAGCAGTGATAGAAGCAGATCATCAAACGATGTCACAGATGGCAGAACAAAAGAACACATAGGTGTCGAAGTTGGTGATATTATCTAAACGAATGTGCTAATTAAGAATGGATGGTAGGGCACTCAAGGTAATTCTGTTTTTGTTTTGGATTTTCAGCATCCGCAGTTTTTTGTTTTTATTAGCATTTGAGATGTTATTACTGACATTGCAGATCCTGCTACGTGGAAAACGTATTGTAGGTGACCCTAGGATTACAACAGTTTCCATGGTTGTGGAGTTTCAATCCTGTGTATCCACCAGTTGTGGAGTACCCTACATTAGTAATGTGTTAGACATTCCAAACCTTTGAGCATATCCCAATCATGATCAAAAACAAAAACTGGGTTCTTAGAAGTCTGCAGCGATGTCTCCTTCAGCAGGGAATAAACATCCTGGGGGCATGAAAGGTACTCCATAATTGTAAGTTTGTTCTTTCTTGCCTCACTTTCTGAAAAATCCATGTATAACTGCCTGATGTAAATTCACTCATTTCTATTAGAGTTCTCACTCCAACAGACAGTATCTTTGTAGAGTGGATGTTGGCTGCAAGTAATGACACCCACAGTGAAAATTTTAAGATATACTTTGGGGTAATTTAAGGTTCTGGGGCATGGAAATTGGACCACTGAGTTCACTTTTTGAAGAGGATGTTTCATAATTGACAAAGGTCTTGCGTCTTGTATCCTCAATATGTGATCCTTTATCTGGGGTCCTAATAGGTACAATTTTCAAGGATGATCAAATCTGTTAAGCATACTTGGTGCTTTGTCTACAAATATAAATTGTGTTGTACTTCTACAAGCTCTGATAGAAAGTTTAGAGGGGGAGGTGGGGGTTTAGTGGTGATGTCACTGGACTAGTAATCCATGGGTAATGCTCTGGGGACCCAGGTTCAAATACCACTATGGTGGAATTAGAAGTCTAATGATGACCATTGATGATTGTTGTAAAAACTTTTGTGTTCCCTAAAGGGAAGGAAAGTCCTTACTTGGTCTGGCCTACATATGACTCCAGACTCTCAGCAATGTGGCTGAAATGGCCTAACAAGCACTTAAGTTCAAATAAATAGTCTAAAAGGAATGAAATGGGACAGACTGCCTGTCATTGATCTAGGCACTGGAAATGACAACTGGCAAACTCAGCCCTGTCAACCCTACAAAGTCCTCCTTCCTTATGAATGTATGGGGGCTTGTGCCAAAATTGGGAGAGCTGACTCTCCGACTAGTAAAGCAACAGCCTGACATTGTTGAGTATGTTTCCATGTCTGTCCCAGACATCTCAAGCCCTGGGTATGACCTGTGCCATGCAGGACAGACTAGCAGAGGTGGCAGCACAGTGGTATACAATCAGGAGGGAATTGCCCTGGGAGTCTTCAACATCAACTCCAGACCCCATGAAGTCTCAGTGCTGATGAATCTGTACTCCTCCAGATTAAATACCACTTGGAGGAAGCACTGATGGTGGCAAGGGTGCAGAATGTACCCTGGATGGGGACTTCGATATCCATTGCCAAGAGTGGCTTGGTAGCACTGCTACTGGCCGAGTCCTAAATACCATGACTTGATCTGTGGCAAGATGTGAGGGAACCAACAAGAGGGAAAAACATACTTGACAAATTTATCCTCACCAACCTGCCTGCCTGCCTGTTTATGACAGTAGTGGTAGGAGTGACCACCACACAATCCTTGTAGAGACTTCACATTAAGGATATCCTCCATCGTGTTGTATGGCACTACCACTGTGCTAAATGGGATAGATTTCGAATAGATCTAGCAACTTGAGACTGGGCAACCATGAGGTGCTGTGGGCAGTGGCAGAATTATACTCAACTATAATCTGTAACCCCACTCTCCCATTACCAGGGGATCAACTCTGACTCGAGTGCAGGAGGGCATGCCAGGAGCAGCCCCAAGCAGACCTAACAGGTGTCAACCTGACAAAGCTACAATGCAGGATTAGTTTGCTAAACGGTATTAGCAGCAACTGATAGACAGCTAACTGATTCCACAACTAACTGATCAGATCTAAACTCTGCAGTCCTACCATACCATCGTGACTGGTGGTGGACAATTAAACAACTCAGAGGAGAATGTTCCACAAATATCTCCATCCTCAATAATGGGGGAGCCCAGCACATAGTGCAAAAGATAACGCTGAAGCATTTGCAACAATCTTCAGTCGGATGTGCCGAATGGATGGTCCATCTTGGCCTCGTCCAGATGTCCCCAGCATCATAAATGCCAGTTTTCAGCTAATTCGCTTCACTCTGTGATATCAAGGAACAGCTGAAGGCACTGGACACTGCAAAGGCTGCAGACCCTGACAACATTCTGGCAGTAGTACAAAGACTTGTGTTCCAGAACTTGCTGCACCCCTAGCCAAGCTGTTCCAGTATAGCTACAACCCTGGCATCTACCTGGCTATGTGAAAAATTGCTCAGCTATGTCCTGTACACAAAGCAGGACAAATCCAACCTGGCCAGTTATCGCCCCATCAGGACAAATCCAACCTGGCCAATTACTGCCCCCCTCAGTCTACTCAATCATCAGTAGAGTGATGGAAGGAGTTATCAATAGTGCTATCAAGCAGCACTTGCTTAGCAATAACCTGCTCACTTACGCCCAGTTTGGGTTCCACCAGGGCCACTTGGCTCCTGACTTCATTACAGCTTTGGCTCAAACATGGACAAAAGAACTGAACTCGAGGTGAGGTAAGACTGGCTACCCTTGACATTGAGGTAGCAAAACCAAGCGTGGCGTCAGTGAGCTCTAGCAAAACTGGGAATTCCTAGCACAAAGGAAAATGATTGTGGTTGTTGGAGGTAAATCATCTCAGTTCCAGGACATGACTGCAGGAGTTCCTCAGGGTAGTGTCCTTGGCCCAATCATCTTCAGCTGCTTCATCAATGACCTCCCTTCCATCATAAGGTCAGAAGTGGGGATATTTGCTGATTGCGCAATGTTCAGCACCATTTATGACTCCTCAGCTAGTGAAGCAGTCCATGTCCAAATGCAGCAAAACCTGAATGATCCAGGCTTGGGCTGACAAGTGGAAAGTAATATTCATACCACACAAGTGCCAGCCAATGAACATCTCCAGGAAGAGAGAATCTAACCATCTCCCCATGACATTCAATGGTATTACCATTGCTGAATCCCCCACTATCAAGAGCCTGGGAGTTACTATTGACAAGAAACTGAACTGGACTAGCCATATAAATACTGTGACTACAAGAGCAGGTCAGAGGCTAAGAATCCTGCAGTGAGTAACTCACCTCCTGCTCCCCAAAGCCTGTCCATCATCTACAAGGCACAAGTCAGGAGTTTGATGGAATACTTTCCCCTTGCCTCTGAGTGAAGCTCCCACAACACTCAAGAAGTTTGACACCATCCAGGACAAAGTAGCTCACTTGATTGGCACCCCATCCACAAACATTCACCTCCTCCACCACTGATGCACAGTGGCAGCAATATGTACCATCTACAAGATGCACTGCAGGAACTCGCCAAGCCTCCTTAGTCAACCCCTTTGAAACTCAAGGCTGCTACCATCTAGAAGGACACCGCCACCTGGAAGTTCCCCTCCAAGCCACTCACCATCCTGACTTGGAAATATATTGCCGTTTCTTCACAGTCGCTGTCAAAATCCTGGAGCTCTTAACAGCACTGTGGGTGTACCTACACCACATGAACTGCAGTGGTTCAAGAAGGCAGCTCGCCACCATCTTCTCAAGGTCAATTAGGGATGGGCAATAAATGCTGGCCCAGCCAGTGACATCCACATCCCACGAATAAAATAAAACCCTTTCCAATGTCTTGCTTTCTTATTTTATCTCTGTCCACAGGATCCTGCTTCTCACTGCTCTGGCTCTCCTCCCCCTCTTGCCCCATCCCCACTTTGGGTATCTGATTCTTTGGAGGGTTTATATTCTTTTCCTTTATAATGAGGAAACTGGAAAGTCAGCATCCCAGCGAGATCAGGAGGCTGTTAAATTTAGAGTCCAAAAATGAGCCTGATTGCATTCATTCAGTGGTAGTTCTCTAATTCCACTTGTTTTGAAGTGGCTGTGGAGTATTTGCATTTCAGCACAGATTTTAAAAAAAGCTATAATTATCTGGACCCTCAAGCTGCAGTAAATTTGCTGCTTTGTACTTTAATATGTACATGATACCTTGTCACAAAAAAATTTCAGACCTTTCAGTCTTCAGGCACTCCCATTCTTGATTCTGCTTCCTGCTATACATCGCCCACCCACCCCACCTCCTGCCAAAGAGTTTCCTTATTTTACAAAACCTTAAGGGTTCGTTCATCTTTCCTGGGACCAACCAAAAAGGTATGCCACAGCCCTCTGGATTTAATTCTCCTTAATATTCCAGCTATTTCTCTGAGGTAAGATTCAATGGGAATCCTTCTAATAAGCTTTTTGACTATGCAACCCTCCACCTTTTCCTTTACCAATCTCATTAGTGTGGATACCTCAGCTTCTTGTTAAGGTTGCTGGCATTTATCTAACTGCCTTCCCACAGCTTCTCAAGCTAACTCTGCTGACTGCTTTCTGCCACAAGGTTCTGAGAATGACTCTATATTTCTTCCACTAGCTACAAGTTAGAGTAAATCTTCAAGCTACCTTTCCCTCACAAAATCCAAACTGAGATAATGCCCCACCCACATTCTAGGCAGTGAACGATGTTAGTATTTTCTGCTTGAAATGCAGGCCCAAGTGAGTATCACCTTCTGCTGCCTCTCACCAAAGCAAAGCTCCAAGTACCTGTGTTCCTAAATTGAATTGCTTGCTTCTGTGAACAAAAAACACACAAATTAAACAAAAGCACCTTCTAGCCCAAGGCTATACCCTGAAAAACTAGATCTATGGCAACATGATAAACACGGCAGCTAGAAGTGCAAATTGACTACCTTTTTAATTCCAAAGTTTTTCTTGATTCTGGGAAACCATGCGAATAACATATTTCTAACAAAGTACAATGCTTCCCAGGTTTACTAGCATCATTACAAAGTTAAGACAGCAAGCTCCCTGCTGTTTATGATCTTACCTTTCTGGCTCTGACCTCTTAAATAAGCTTAGCCCCAACATTTTTAAGTATCATAAATTCCAAGATTGTTTGAATTACATTTACTTCAGGGTTGCTCATCAGTTTCTCAATCAAGTGCCCCTATCTTCTACAATTAAAACTTTCAATTCTTAAGACTTAAAAGTTATATTGTAAAATTCAAACTAGATATTCACAACAATTTGAACATAAGCATTCATGGAAAATTCAATAAGAGCAAAAAGGAACAATCAATTTTCAATGCTGTGTATTTCTCAACCAGAATTTTGTACACCATTAACTCCTGGGCCTCTGTGGTACTTGAGTTTGCAATTAAAAAAGGACACAGGTTTTTAAGTACAGGGAGGTAGATCCTGCAAAGGCCAATTTGAAATCAAGAGGTCAACTATAAGTTTGGGCTTTGCTACTCCAAACATTATCAGAGTATTTTAATAAACAATAAGGAACTTTTTATATTACAAGCTGGGCATTTCATCAAAACGTTCTATTGTGCAAGGGAGAGCAATTCATTCATTCACTGAGGTCAGTGAGATTCCCAATCAAATTGAAGGATGTTTGCTCATACTCCCAAATTTTACACAGGGAAGCCAAATTTTATTTTGCTGCTTTAATAAATTATTTTGATTAAGCATCAAATTTCTCTGTATATGTCAATGTACAAAGGCCCACTTCCAGCAGCTATTTTGTAATGTTAAAAGTTGGGACATAGGAGTGTGCTCTAACATATATGTTAAAAAATAAAGTTTCTGAAATTCACAGATGATTTTTTGAGTATTTTACACCCAGTTTCACAGTAAACTAGGAGTTGCATTCTTCCAAGTACATGAAATGATTAACCGTTGACTGGGTATAACATCAGTTGGTTGAGTTTCAGAGTTAGGTTGTACTTGACTCTGGAAAATACTGCCACTTCGGTGATAGGCTGCAATTTAAACCACTCTGCATGAAAGACAGCGTGCTAGTAACTGTTATTCTACAATGCTTTAGTTATGAGACATTAAACTGAGGCCCCACCTGCTCTTAGGTGGACATAAACAATCCCACGGTAGTATTTAAAAAGGGTCTCCTGCAGTCTTGGCCAATATCCATTACGAAACCAACATCAGATTGTCTGGTCATTTATCTCATCATTGTTTGGGAGACCTTGCCATGAACAAATTGGCTACCACACTTTCCTACAATAGTATCTACACTTCAAAAAGTACTTAACTGGCTGTAAAGCTTTGGGATGTCCCGAGGTTATGAAAGGCACTGTATAAATGCAAATTCTCTCTATTGCCTCGGAGACCATAGTGTTACATGGAACATAGAAAGAAACTTACTTTATGACCTCACTCTTTTTAGAGAATGTATAATGGGAAAATGTAGAATACCTACTGTTACTTAACCATAAAAAATCTATGTGGGAGCTGGACAGAAGAAAATTGGTTGCAGAAAGTAGGAAAAAAAGACTTGCATTTATATACCGCATTCATGATGATCAGACATCTCAAAACGCTTTACAGCCAATGAAGTACTTTTCAAGTGTGTTCACTGTTGTAATATAGGAAATGTAGCAGCTAATTTGTGTTCAGCAAACTCCCACATACAGCAAATTGATGACTAGATAATCTGTATTTTGTGATGATGATTGAGGGTAAACATTGACCAGGGCAACCGGGGTAATTCCACTGTTCTTTCTTTTAAAAATTGTGCCATTGTGGATCTTTTACATTCACCTAAACTGGCAGATGGGGGCTCAGTTTAATGACTCATCTGAAAGACGGGCAGAGCGGCTATAAGATTATGGGGTTGGATGGCTCTGGGAAAGGGGATTGGAAAGAGAGTTTGTAGAGGTTTGGTTTAGAGGTTTTGCCTGCTAATTCCTTCAGATAATAGACTGAGGAGAAAACTGATTCATTGTTTTAACACAATCTCCCTCATTCCACATTGAAGGGCAAAATGGTTTTATAAAATTGTGCAAAAAATGCAATCACAATAGATGCTGTTTCAATGGTTTCAGACATTGCCGTAAGCAGTCAGTAAGGGTGTGGGAAAAGCAGAGTACAAAAGAAATAACCAGATGGCAGAAAAGAGAGCCTTCCAGAAGGAGAAGACATCAGTTGACCTCTGGCCAATGCAATTCATCTGTGCCAGCTGCAGAAGGGACTGCCATTCAGCTTCTACAGCCACAACAGACTATGTCCAATCAAGAAGTGACATCAATCAAGGTGCAGTCTATGTCTCCCAAGACGGACGGTTGCCAATCATTCAATAATCATCTTTCTGGATGAAAGATTGCCATTTCTCTTATGTTGGTATTGTGTTTCACTGGGAAGGTGTCTTCTACAAGTCAGAAAAGCAGCAAGTTCCAGCTTTTTCCTACCTAATTCTTTTGAAATGAGATTTATAACAAAATTTTATATCATAAGTACAATAGACAGTGCAAAACAAATATCTAAATGAAGTTCATATTTTGTACATTGATGCAAGTATAGGGCACATTCATTGACTCACATTCCTCCCCTCCACTGGTCACATATTTCCAGACAAACAAGTTAAAGCGTCATAATATAATCACAATGGACAACAAACAGTTCTATCTGAATACAAGAATTCCTACTATTTATCAAATGCATCATTACAAACATACGAATTAGCAGGAGTAGGCCACTTGGCCCTTCAAACCTGCTCAGCCATTTGATAAGATCATGGCCAATCTGTAACTTCCCACCTACCCCCGGTAACCTTTCACCTCCTTGTTAATCAAGAATCTATCTAGCTGTGCCTTAAAGCTATTCAAAGTCTCTGCTTCCACAGCCTTTTGAGGAAGTATTCCAAAGACTCATGACCCTCAGGGGAAAAAATATTCATCTCTGTCTTAAATGAGCAACCCCTAGTTCTAGATTCACCCATAAGAGGAAACATCCTCTCCACATCCACTCTGTCAAGGCCCATGAGGATCTTAAAAGTTTCAGTCGTCACCTCTTACTCTTCTAAACTCCAGTGGATATAAGCCTAACCTGTCCAATCTCATAAGACAACCAGCCCATTCCTGGTATTAGCCTAGTCAACCTCTGAACTGCTAATGCATTTACATCTTTCCTTAAATAAGGAGATTAGTACTGTACACAGTATTCCAGCTGTGGTCTCACCACTACCTTGTACAACTGAAGCATAACCTCCCTACTTTTGTATTCAGTTTCCTTGCAATAAACAATTACATTCTATTAGCTTTCCTAATTACTCGCTGTATCTGCATGCTAGCCATTTGTGATTCATGAGCCCTCTGAATCTCTCACCATTTTGATATGCTTTTTTCTTCTTCCTGCCAAAATGGACAATTTTACATTTGCATACTCCATTTGCCAGGTCTTTGCCCACTCACGTAACCTACGTCACTTTGTAACCTCCTTACGTCCTCTTCACAACTTACTTTCCTGCCTATCTTTGTGTCATCAGGAAATTTAGCAACCATACCTTCTGTCCCTTCATCCAAGTCATTTATATAAATTGTAAAAAGTTGAGGCCCCAGCACTGATCCCTGTGGCACACCATTCATTACATCGTCAACCAGAAAAAGACAAATTTATGGCTACCCTCTGTTTTCTGATAGCTAGCCAATCTTCTATCCGTGCCAATAGGTTTCCCCCCTATAGCATGAGGTTTTAATAATTTAAATCAGTGAAGCAAATTTTCATTAGGAACTGCCATGATTTTCTAATACAACTGTTTTTGCCCTCTATTTAAAATGACAACAAAGCATTTGTAACATGCACAAAAGGGTCAAGGGTGTTATTGTTGTGCCAAAAAAAAAGGGAGCATACATGATTCCATTAGAAAAGTCTGAATTGAAGTTTATTCCCCTCAGCAACCTGTGAAAATAATTCTGCTTGTGTCAAAGTGTACTGAAATTTATTTTGCGGATTTGTAGGTGTCATGAGGTATACAGAGCTTATGCTTCACTTTGAAACACACAAAATCCACCATTCACATATTGTGGGTTGATGTTGTCCCAAGGCCAAACCCATAGCTTCATCCATCTTGCTTGTCTCAAGTATGAAAAATTTCCATCTGAAGGCTATGGGAAGATCGCTGAACGTTGGTATATTATTCTCCCTAAATCAATTTAAGATAGTTCAGCTTAAATTTATTAACATCAGAAAAATCACTTTGGTTTCTAAAGATAAGTTCGCTCCCCCCACAATCCCTTTGGAAAAAAATGTGGCATCAAGACAAAAAGGTTCTTTGCATAATTAATTTGAGGCATTTCATTTGGATAAAAGGCTGGTAAGGCTTCAGCTCATTTACACCCACATCATTCAAAGTAATTTAGATTTACAGATTGCATTAAAAATTAATTTCCATTCACTTCATTGCCTTTATGGAAGCTGTACCTTCCTCTGGAGGGTACTGAGGAAAGTTGCTTGCAGGTGGACAAAGAGCCAAAAAATGTAGAGCTAGAGGTCAAGGGAATTTATTTCGCACACAGACAAGCAGACTTTAGATAGGTGTAACAAGGACAATGATTCCTGTCTGAATAAAACCCTAACCTCTAATTAAAGTACAGCTGATTTAATCTCGCGACATGGCAAATACTTGCGTCATTTTAATTTGTACACAAGAACAGATTATATTCATGAAACAAATCCTGTGAAATTATCCTGGATTAGTAGAGAATATTTGCAACACATCTGTTCTGGATAATGTTATACATCACTGAATCAAGCACCTCCATCCACTTGATCAGTAACTTTTAGAAAAAAAAATCCCCAAAGTGTCTTCAAGCAAATTATAGATACCATTAAAATCATGGAGCTATGTAATTAAGTCTCTAATCCAGTCCTCGAATGTGTATGTAGTAGAGAACATCTGTGTGATCTCTAGCAGAACAACATTTTTCTCAAAAAGATTCTCATACCACACTGCTTGAGAGGGCAACAAGCAACATGTCTCTAAAATAGTGCGTAGAACAGCCATAAAGAGATTGTACAACAGCAGCTTGGAGTGAATCAGCTACTTATGTTTTCTCTCTGGTGTAATTCACCTTCCCACTGTGCAGCTGATGATTGCAGACATATTTGAATTGCAACATTTTGTATCGAAGCAACATTGCACTTTCACTCCAGAACAGAATTCCTACCCTGAAAGGTGGAAGAATCTGCAGCTGAAGTTCATTTCTAACTTTAAGTATCATCCCCTGCACCCAGCCCACACAAGCAGAAAATGTTGCAGACTCAAGCCAAGCAAGATGAAATTACAGGGTTGGCCTTGGATCTGTACCAACCCCCTTATGAGAAAAGCGAATTGTGCGTGTTTCAGATGGAGAAGCATAAACTTGTACATCTTGTGACACCTTAAAGACTGCAAACTAAACTTCTATATGCTTGCACACTATTTCCTTACCAAGGCCAGAAACACAGGTGGTGGGGCCAGCTAGCAGAAAGTACTTCTCTGCAGTCACAAGGATCAATGGATGGTGTTTCACTAATCTGAACCTCAAATTACTCAGGATGGTGTTTGGGGTCAAGTGATCACATCAGCAATGATTGATGTGATCAATGAGAACAAAATCATGGTAAAATTATTTCTTGGATTGAGGAAAACCGGCAAATTAAATAGGAAAACCATGAGGCAGTAATCGAAATACTATCAGTGTCGGATCATGAAGTTGCACACATACAGGGTGGAATTTAATGGGGCCCTTGGGAGGAGTTAGGGAGGCAAGTGGTGCTGGAGAATTGGGAGCTTGGAGTACCTGTTAGAGTGCTAGCGTATGTAGCGGTGGGAAGGTGGATGATGACCTTCCTGCCTGGAGGCCAGTTGAGGCCCTTACGTGCCAATTAGGGGCCTATGGTCCCTGCTGCTGACATTTTACCAGTGGCAGAGGGGGGACCCTTTGCCACATGGGGAAGATCACTAAGTAAGGCCTGATGCCCTCCTATACAGTCTCCAGTGTGGGATTTCCTGATCCAGCACCCATTGGCAAAGAGTGGCACCGCCGCCCTCCCCTCCCCCCCACCCCCCCGCAACAAGTCACCCCCACTTGTCCTCACAAACTGCCTCCACCCTGCCTGCCCTCACGGGTGCCTGTAACCCAAACCCCACTTATGTTGGTCTGAGGGTGGTGTCCATGCTTGGCCAGCAGCTCTGGAGGTGGGCTCCCATCCCTTAAAAGGATGAGAGTCCCAACAACAGCCCTTTAGCTGCCTGATTGCCCAGAATCTGCTCAGGGCTCCCCAAAACGGCCAAGATGAGGCCCAGCGCTGTCCCAAAAAGATTCATCCTGCAGTTTCTCAGCTCCAGTTGATCAGTGTTGCTGTGGAAGTTAAAAGGGAGAAAATATTTAAAATTAGTTTAAAAAAAAATTTCTCAAATTGAAAAATGGGCAACAAAACATAATCTACATATCTACAAAGAACAATTTTGCTTTTACTTGTTGATTGCAGTATCTGAGGGACTTACTAGGAAACCGAGACCAGCAGCTGTGTATAGCCAGCTATCCATGATGTATTAAAATACTTGCATTTAGTATGCAATTCCTATGTAATGATTTTCCCATTCTTGTCCATGTTTGAGCCTCACATCTGAATATTAATCCTAACTGTAAAATATTATACACCTGCAAATGGGTATGTTTTTCATTAGTTAGCTTTTATTCCTCCCAATGTTATGTGGTGTGGCGGCAATTCCAAAACCTATTTCCGAGGTTTTTTTTTTACTGTGCTAGATGGCAAGTTGCCTTTCCCAGGTCCACCAATGAACCTGCAGGCAAGATTTTAATTTTTAAGTCCCAGATTTGAACTAATTCTTCCTTCAGTTTAGAACCTCTGCACATCCCACCACAGATATTCCTTGCTGCCGCCATAGTTCCCAGGTCACTGCTGCTTCTCTTGCCCTTGGGCCTTCTCCTTTTACCACTCCAATCCCTTTGAGTCTGCAGCCTGTTTTTTGGCTCCCCTCCTCTATCTAAACTTTCAAGAGGGAAGCAGCACTTTTTTTTAAACCACTATTTTAGGTCTTGTGCCAGCCACCTGCTCTACCAAGCATGCTCTTTGCATCTGGCTCCTAAAGGAACCAACACCCTACTACCACTGTTTCAGGCCCCAGGCATCTGCCTGGCCACCTTCAATTCTTCCTCTCTACCTCACCATGTCCTATTCTGCCAATATCCTAACAAGAACAGGGAAGACAGAGACTTGACAAGATAATATTGAACTGGATTAGGTTGCAATTGGACATCACACTTGAACAGCCTATTGACATGCATTGTCTACTTGGGCAAAGTACGAGAGAGGGTGGTTGGTGCCCATGGAATCATATCCCAGCTGGAGTCATCACCATCAGGAGGTTTAGAGACAAATAGGAAAATTAAAAAATAAGTCCATTGCCAGTTTATCGAAGCTTGTGACCTATTCAGTTGCATATTTGTTTTTAAACAGTTGCAATTAAAACAATTTAAAGATGATTCTGTAAATAAACACACTTAAAAACAATTACCTTAAAAGAGGGCAAATTCAAACAAAAAGGTTTAACTCATGACTTTCTATTTAAGAACAATGTAAATCACAAGTTGCAAACGCAAATACATGGCTAGTGATGGAAATTACATGATTCACTTTACAACAGATAATTCCATCTTCAAGTCACAATTTTGTGTACAGGTTTTACATTTTAAACCAATACTAATAAAATTACTATACAGTGTATTCCATGACATTATGGTGGACATGTTAAAATATTTCTGGTGAAGAATGCAATAAGTATGACATGATACAAAATGAGTAAAAACATTTAACAATTCATACATTAAGCACTCAACTCAAAAGAGGTTTAGTTACCTCTAATACAAGAGCACAATCTTACAGATTTCTAAAACGTTAACATGCCAATCATTTGAATTTACAAAAGCAGAAGGAAAATAAAGCCGAAATGATTTGCTCTACATACAGCATAATTTACATTAAATAAATTAAATTTCCAAATCATTAACTTTTTATAATCGTGTACTGATCCAGCCAGTAACACACAGCTAATGTATTGCGCCCTCTATAATATAATCATGCGCCATGATACAGCTCAGGTTAAAAGCTGGCAACTTTATAGATATATATTACTTAAAAGTTGCTATGCTAAAATTTAAGGCCCTTTTACAGAAATTTTTAAACTGATGACATCATTCAGCCTGAGGGATAAACTTACTGGGAAATCCCCTAATCCAACACGCCAGAGCATTTTTACAATATTCAACACAAAACAGTAATATCAAAGGAGGATAACTGTGATTGCTCACTCCTATTGAGATAGACAACTTGTTAAATACAGAACTAATGCCCACAAAGAAAAACAAAAACTGAAAGCTTGAAATAAAAACTCAATACAGCACAGCAAAACAGGTCCCTGCACCTTAAAGTTTAACCTCTCTTTTTCTGATATGCTGAGCAATCACCTGCATAATTGTAGCTTTTTTTTTTACAAGAATCAATTACACACAATATTTGCAGCTGCCTACAAATTAGAAAATAGAGGTCTGTTATAGAAGCAAGGCTTAAAAGTGCTATGCAATGACATTAAGGAGGTGGTAAGGTAATGACTCAATTTTCTGCAACCAATTTGAGTAGAGACCTGCTCTTTTCTTAACAAAATGTTTTGCAGTTTTCTCAAAAAAATAATTATATAGGCTTGAATTAATAATTTCTCTTAAGATCAATATTTCACATCTCAAAGTCAAAATTGATACACATTTGTAAAATGTAAAAGCACATGCATTTTGCAATGTTGTGTGCGCTTTGTGACGCAGAAATCAGAAATCAATTCCTTTACAGTGTACATAGCATTCTCCTGCATCCGTGTATCCCAGTAGTAATATATCACTAACTTCTTAAACACATTATGCTATAATGTCAGTTTACCTCAAACTTGCAAAGAACTAAGCAGCAGAACCTTAGAACACAATATACAAACAGCTGCTGGCAGCAAAAGCAGAAGCCTGAGCGTAGATCAGGCTTCCAGCTTTTGCCCTTCTCAGCTGGGGTACCTAGAGGGAACAGCAAAAAGAAAACAAAACTCAAGATAACATCAATTTTTAAACCTCAAAAATGCCAGCTTGAAAGATAACATTTTACATAACAAGGACAGAAATGTTCAGCATACTTTATAAACAGTTGAAAGTAATTATAAGGCTGTAAGTAACCAAAGGCTTCAACAGCATGTACCCTACTGCTGATCTGTGAGGTGGCAGACAAACTAATTGCAAGTGCTGGAAAATGTTGCTCAAAAGGGTGCAAAGAATGCTCAGGGGGATTTGACCAAGTTCCCTTCTCTAGATAAAATTAGCCTTTATTTAGAGACTGTCCCTCACTTCCAAACACCTTTTTTCCTAACAGAACCTAGATAGGGGTAAAAAATCACAGACGTTAACCTAGATCTTAACTCTGCATAATATTATGCTACAAACCAACAGCCACACTAAGAAACACTAATGCATTACAAAGTAGGACCAGCACTTAGATTTTTAAATAATTGTTTTGACAAATAATCTAAAATGAATAAAAATGAAACTTAATTGAACCAAACAAACTCAATAACAAGGAGGAACAATCGGTGAAATTGTCTCACTGCCTGATAAAGTCATCTTGCTCACTAAGACACCTTCAGTTAACAGTAAATCATTGATTTGCAGTGAATTACCCTCAGATATGTGATACTCAAAAATAGCACTGATAATATATACATTTGAATATTAAATCAAAAATAGAAAGTTTTACCCTTACAGTAACAATCTGCTCAAAAACATTCATTTGTGTGCTTACACTTTTTTTTAGACTGAGCCGCAAAGATAAAGAGTTGGAACAAGATAAAAAGGTTGACGGCGATAAAACCAGACTAATTTTTAAACACCCCAGTATCACTGCCAAATTTGAGGTCTGTTGTAAGTTATCAATGAAAAACAAAGACCTGTGGCAGCAAAGGAACCTGAACACAATTGTAATGGTTTTGAAAGAAAAACTATGTAGAATATGACATGCCATGATTTTTAAAAGAAATGATGGCAAAACTGACAAGTAAAAACTATTAGAAAATCAATGTAAAAATTGTCTGTTCACATTTAAATGATGAATTATTCCATGACCTATTATAAATTCAAATTATGTGCAGATTGCCCTAAAAGGTAAATTATACAAAAGCCATTTTTCTCAAGAAGTGATTGGCAAGCTTGCTGTCCTCCCACAATCTGCAAACAGTATTAGTGGAGTTGCATATTTATCCTTCTTTGTCTTGTCAAGCTATGATTTGTTTTGTTGAGGTCTGAAACTCCAGCTCTGAAGTTCCTGTGTTGTGGCCTACTGACAGTTGTATTCCACAGCAGTTGCTGCATTGCAGCAGGAACAGTAAGACAATCAACTGTTCAATGTGGTCCTTCTGAACGCTGTCTTACACAATGACGTCAATTCTATTTTTGCAGATATAGATGTTATTTTAAGAAAATAACAGCCAGTGCTTTGCTTTCTCAATGCCCTGTTGGAACTGAGCATAGTAAAAGTTCATTTGTGTTGTGAAGTCTCTGCATACACTGGACTCCAGATCACCAAATGCGCAATAAAGTGCTGTCCCTCCGACACTCAAAAGTACTGTGACAATGCACAGCAGGACTAAGAGGAGGCAGGAGTTTCCATTTACTTCATCTAAGGGAAAATAATAAAAATCGAGTCAGTGTAATGAAATGTGACAACAATGAAGTAAGATGTATTAACAAAGCCAGTCCTACTAACTCACTTGATATAAAAAAGACAAGACAAATTGAATTTGCATATGTTTCTAATTGACCTATTGCTCATACTGTCTATAGATTTGGTATTTCAAACCATCAGCTAATATTATTTCAGTGTCATTCATAACAGTTTATTTTTGAGGAAAAGATCCATTCACCTTCCAAAGTTGTGTAAAACCACAACAAACAAGGCAGCTGAGTGACCAGCTCCCAGGCCTGCACAGGAACACATGAAACAGGAGGAGGAAGAAATGCAGCCCCTCAAACCTGTTTCACTATTCATTAAGATCATGGCTTGGTATTCTACCTCAATTCCACTTTCCTGCCCTACTCCCATATCCCACAAATGAGTTTCCTTCAATTTCCTTTGCTGTTTGATGGACCTGACTTCTACTCTGTATGAGGAATATTTACTGAACCAAGCACAGAGTAAAACTAGAAACAGTGCTAAATGTAGAGTACAACAATTTTGATCTTTTCATGATGCATCTCTACCAAGGAATTGAACCTTGGTCCATGTGATACAGTGCATCAGTTAAGTATCCTAACAAAATAACTCAACTGAAAATGTTATATTCATATTATGTTGAAGGATGGAACAAAGACATTTGATTCAACCTATTTCAGGTTGATCTCAGATTCCTACACCATATGAAAAATTTGGGAAAACCTATGTCACAACTGTCATATTTTCTCTATTATAAAGTTTCCAGCTGCACAACTGGAGCTACTTATGTTCACTGTGTATACATTAAGAATTTAGTACTAAATTTTGCCCAATTATCTTCCTGCAAAGCAACAGGGTATTTTAATGTTAAAGGCAGTATTGAAATGCAAGTGCTTGTTGGTTGCGAGCTGAGAGGGAAGGGTGTCAAATTTGCATATGAGATCAAATTTCTTTAGAAGACCAGTGGGATATTGATAAGATGATGAAATAGAGTAAAAGTGGCAGATGGAATTGTGAAAAAATTGCAGCATTAATGCTATGGAAGAACAAAGGGACTTGTGGTTACAGGTTCACAGCTTATTATGGGCAGCAACTTTAAGGCTTTAGAAGAAAAACTTTAGGAATTCTAGGAATTACCAGAAGAGATAAAAAGATATAAAAACCAAGAAGTAATGACCAGCCATAATATGAATAAAAAATGGGAATAGAGGTTTGAAGAGAGGGTTCACCAGGATTACCTGTTATGAGGAAAGATAGACTCGAAAATTACTTACATTAGATTAAGGAGCAGCACGTGTTTAAAATTATGTACAAGTGGGACGGACAAGAAACACAATCAGTAGTTGAGGATGTAAAATGAAGTGGGTGGGATGAGCCATAGATACAAACTTTGAAAGCAAGAAACTAAACTTTCAAAGGGTAAGAAAACTTCTATGTATAGGGAGTAGTGAGGCTGTGGAATTCACTCCCAGAGTTGGTCAATTAACAGAAATTACATCACCATTCAAGATTTGATCGCTAGGTGGTTAAAAGAAAAGGAAGAAGGGGATATGGAACAGGGTGAGCAAATGTAATTACAACTATGGAGGCTAAACAAACCAAATGGCCGGTTTCTGTGTTGTAACTGCATATCAAATCCCTAGTCTGTTAAATTTAGTTCCAAAAATATACTGGATGACCAATGAAACAACAAGGCTTTCTCAGTTATGATCAGATCAACAAGGTCCGTTTGTAACTATTCTGTTTCTAGCAAGCAAATATGTTTATAACCACAGCACACCTCCTTACACCAATGGCCCTAAAATGCACAAGCTGGCAGGACAGACAATACCTGTTACCTGTTATATTATTATCTAATTGGGTGTTACATTACTACTACTTTCAAGACGACCAGATGACTTATGAAAGCAACTGCCAAGCAGAGTGCAAAGATGGACAACAATTACTTATCAGTTAATTTGTGCATTGTTTCTGAAGGATGCTTGATTTTAATAACAAAAGTACAAGAAATTCCTAAAAGAATAGATGGATAAGTGGCAAACATTTTCTGGTAACATGGGAAGGGGGCAGGAAGAGGACAGGTACATTTACATATTGGAAAAATACAGGCTTACCAATTAACCTATATTTTTTTGCAGTCTGGTTCTAGGTACTTCATTATTGCACTGATCAAAATAGTACTTTAAATTCTGCTATTCTGCAATGCACGCAGTTTTTGACCTTTATTTAGTTTTTATATCAATCCTGTAATCATTAAAGTCCTGTAGCAATTAACACAATTAATTCATTTTATTTAGAGTTTGAGGTCTTACAACCCAGTCTTTTAATGTTTACATCAAAAATGTGTACAGGAAGCACCCAGGAATGCTAAGTCACCATCTTACCCTGCTCCAGTGTGTCTTGGGGTTCCTGAAATCTTACTCTCCTCTTTGACTGCTTCTGTTGCACCCGTGAGACGACTTTGTTTGGACTTCCTTTTTTCAGAATGGATACAAGACCCTCTATTTGGGTGTTCTGTATGAAAAGGAGCAGAATAATTTACATAATAAGATATTTGTCTATATATCCCAGAGCAATCTCTATTCTAGAATAAACGATGTGCACTCCAAACCAATGGTCCTCACTTTGTCACTGCATAAAGTTGAAAATAATTGTTAATATGTTTGGCAACCACGGTATCAGATTTTAGTCCCTTAATCTATTTTCTATGACATTAGTGTAGTACTGAGGGAGTATGGCACTATTGGAGATGTCATCATCCAGATCAGACGTCAAACCGCCAGTCCTGTCCATCTGCTCAAATGGGCGCAAAATATGGCATTGCATTGAAGATTAGGGACATTCTCCAGGTGTCCTGGCTAAGTTATCTTTTAAGCATCATATAGAGATGATTTGTCGTTCACTTTATTGCTGCTAATGGGACATTGATTTGCATAAACTGGTTACTCAGTGGCTCAAGTACAGCAACCACACTTCAAAAGTAATTTGTTATGAAGTACTTTGGGATATAAAAGGTAGTGGATAAATGAAGACTTCTGTTATCCTTCAAGACCCATGCAGAGTTTGGCAACATGACCAAAGTGGAAAATTTACAAATGTAATAATGGAAGTCAGTTAATTTTATACCAAATATTAAGAATTAAGATAGTAGCTTTTAATCCCGTTGTACAAAGGCACTAGGAGGAACCCATTTATTAACGTAAATGCTATTGGAACACAAGGTGTTTTATAATGTCTTGATTACCTGAGCCAGGTGTAAATTGGCATTGGGGAAATAAGATTAGAGACACAAATGCGTGACTCAAAGACTGATGTGAAGAGAAGTGGGTTCTAGTTCATGGGGCACAGGCACCACAGTACTGGGGAAAGTGGTGGCTGTACCGTTGGACAGTTTACACTTGAAGCATACTGGGACCAGTGTTCTACTGAGCTGCATAACTTGAAAAGTGTTTTCAACTAAATAGAGGGGGCAAGGGATCAAATTTGGGAAGATGTGGTAAATCAAGAGTAGAGACAAGGCAGGAGAGAAAGGTATTAATATAGGAAATGATAAACAGACTGTGACAGGAAGGGACAGAGTATAAATTTGAAAATATATCAGCAGATAAGGCTAGAGGTTACAAAAATAATAAAAAGGACAAAACTTAAAGCTCTGTATCGGAATGCACGTAGCATTTGAAACAAAACGGATGAACTGATAGCACAGAGATAAATAAGCACGATCTGATAGCCATTAGAGAGACATGAAAGTAGGATGACAGATTGGGACCTGAACATTGAAGGGTACATGACATTTAGGAAGGACAGGAAGCTAGGAAAAGGTGAACGGGTGACTTTGTTAATTAAAGATGATAATAGCTCAATAGAGAGGGATGACCTAAGTTCAGAAAGCCAGGATATAGAGGTAGTTTGGGTAGAGATGAGAAATGATAAAGGCAAGAAGTCACTTGTGAGAGTGGTGTTCCTGCACCCTAACAGTAACCACATGGTAGGACTGGGTATAAAAGAAGAAATAACGGGAACTCATCAGAAAGGTACATCAAATAACATGGGGATTTTAATCTACATATTGACTGGAAAAATCAGATTGGCAAAGGTAGCTTAGATGAGGAATTCATTGAATATTCTCGAGATAGTTTCTTAGAACAGCACGTTCTGGAGCCAACCAGGGAGCAGGCTATACTAGACCTGGAATTTTGCAATGAGATAGGAATAATTAATGACGTCATAGTGAAGGCACCTTTGAGTGACAGTGATCATAATAGGATTGAGTTTTACATCGTTTGAGGAAAAGAGGAAATCCAAGACTAGTATGTTAAACTTAAATAAAGGCAATTATGAGGGCATGAAAGCAGAGCTAGCTAAAGTGGACTGGCAAAATAGGTTAAGCAATAGGTCAATAGAGATGCAGTGGCAGGCATTTCAGGAGATATTCCAGAATATGTAGAATAGATATATTCCAACAAGAAAGAAAAATTCCAATGAAAGGACCCACCATTTGTGGTTAACTAAAAAAAAATAGTATCAAACTTAAAAGAAAAAGCAAATAATTGCACAAAGATGGGTGGCAGAAGATTGGACAGAATATTTTAAAAAAGCAAAGTATTACCAAAAATTAAGGAAAGAAAAGTTAAGAGTACGAGAGAGCTAGCTAGAAATATAAAGTCAGATCATAAGAGTTTCTATAGAGTTAACAAAGTGAGCATTGGTCCTATAGAAAGTGAGTCTGGGAATTAATAATGGAAAATAAGGAGATGGCAGATGAATTGAACAGGTATTTTGCATCCGTCTTCACTATGGAGGATACAAGTAACATCCCAGAAATAGCTGTAAATCAGGAAAGGAGGGAGGATCTCAAGAAAATTACAATCACCAGGGAAATAGTACTTAGCAAATTGTTGGAACTGCAGGCTGACAAGTGCCAGGGTCCTGATGGACTTCATTCTAGAGTCTTAAAAGAAGTGGCTAGTGAGATAGTTTTAGTTTTCCAAAATTCATTAGATTTGGGGAAGGTTCCATTAGATTGGAAAATAGGAAACATAACTCCTTTATTTAAAAAGGGGGCTGGAAACTAGAGGCCAGTTAGCTTAACACCTGTCATAGGGAAAATGTTAGAAGCTATCAATAAAGATTTAACAGCAGGGCACTTAGATAAATTCAAGGTAATCAGGCAGAGTCATGGCTTTGTGAAATGGAAATCATGTTTAACCAATTTTTGGAGTTCTTTGACAAAGTAACATGTGCTGTGGATAAAGGGGAGCTGGTAAATTTCCAGAAAGCATTTGATAAGGTGCAACATCAAGGGTTATTGCTGAAAATAAAAGCTCATGGTATAGGAGGTAACATATTGGCATGGAGAGAAGATTGTCTAGCTAACAGGAAACAGAATAGGCATAAATGGGTCATTATCTGGTTGGCAAGATGTAACGAGTAGTGTGCCACAGGGATCAGTGCTGGGGCCGCAAATTTTTACCATTTATATAAATGATGTAGATGAAAGGACTGAAGGTATGGTTGCTAAATTTGCTGATGAAACAAAGATAGGTAGGAAAATAAGTTGTGAAGAGGACACAAAGAGTCTACAAGGGGATATAGATAGGTTAGGTGAGTGGGCAAAGGATCTGGAAAATGGAGTATAATGTGGGAAAATGTGAAATTGTCAATTTTGGCAGAACGAACAAAAAAGCACATTATCTCAATAGCAGAATTGTTACAGCACAGGAGGCCAGTCAGCCCATCGTGTCTGCACTGGTTCTCCAAATGAGCATTGACCCAGTGCCATTCTCCTTCCTTTTCTTCTTAACCCTACACATTATTTCTATTTAAATAATCAGCTAAAGGCCCCCTGAATGCCTCGATTAAACCTGCCTCCACTACACTTCCAGGTAGTGCATTCTAGACTTGAACCACTCACTGAGAGATAAAGTTTTTTCTCACTGCATTTGCTTCTTTTGCAGATCACTTCAAATCTGTGCCCTCTCGTTCTCGATCCTTTTACAAGTGGGAACAGCTTCTCCCTATCTACTCTGCCCTGCCCCCTCATGATTTTGAGCAGCTCTATCAAATCTCCTCTTCAAGGAGAACAGCCCCAATTTCTCCAACCCATTTTCATATCTGAAGTTTTCATCCCTGGAACCATTTTTATAAACCTCTTCTGCACTCTCTCCAATGCGTCCACAGGGTGCCCAGAACTGTGCACAATGCTGCAACTGAGGTCTAACTAGTTCCTATACAAATTCAGCTCTTGTACTCTTTGCCCCTATTAATAAAGCCCAGGATACTGCATGCTTTATTAACTGCTCTGCACCTGTCCTGCCACTTTTAATGACTTATGCACATGTATACCCAGGTCCCTCAGCTCCTGCACACCCTTCATAGTTGTACCCTTTATTTTATATTAGCTCTCCATGTTCTTCCTACCAAAATAAATCACCTCACATTTCTTTGCACTGAACTTCATCTGTCACTTATCTGCCCATTCCACCAACTTGCCTATATCCTTTTGAAGTTCTACGCTATCCTCCTCACAGTTTACAATGCTTCCAAGTTTTTTTTAATCATCCGCAAACTTTGAAATTATCCCCTGCACACCAAGATCTAGATCATTAATATATACGAGGAAAAGCAAGGTTCCCAATACCGACCCCTGGGGAACTCCACTACAAATCTTCCTCCAGCCCGAAAAATATCCATTAACCATTACTCACTGTTTCATTTTACTCAGCCAATTTCATATCAAAGTTGCTACTGCCCCTTTTATTCCATGAATAAATGGTGCGAGATTGCAGAGCACTAAGCTGCAGAGAGATCTGGGTGTTCTAGTGCATGAATCAGTTAGTATGCAGGTACAGCAAGTAATTAGGAAAGCTAATAGAATGTTATTGTTTATTGCGAGGGGAATTGAATACAAAAGTAGGGAGGTTATGCTTCAGTTAATCAAGGCACTGGTTTCCGAAGAATACTGTGTACAGTACTGGTTTCCTTATTTAAGGAAGGATATGAAGGCATTGGAAGCATTCAGAGAAGGTTTACCCGACTAACACCTGGAATGCGTGGGTTGTCTTACGAGGAAAGGTTGGACACGTTAGGCTTGTATCCAGTGGAGTTTAGAAGTGTAAGAGGCAACTTGATTAAAACGTATAAGATCCACAGGGGTCTCGACAGGGTGGATGTGAAAAGGATATTTCCTCTTGTGGAAAGAACTAGGGGTCACTGTTTAAAAACAAGGGGTCACCCATTTAAGACAGAGCTCTGGAGAAATGTTTTCTCAGAGGGTTGAGTGTCTTTGGAACTTTCTTCCTCAAAAGTCAGTGGAAGCAGGGTCTTTGAATATCTTTTAAGGCAGAGGTAAATAGATTCTTGATAAGCAAGGGGGTAAAAGGTAATCGGGGTAGGCAGGAGTGTGGAGTTGAGGTTAAAACCAGATCAGCCATGATAATATTGAATAGTGGAGCATGCTCAAGGGGCTGAGACCCCTATTCCTGCTCCTAATTCATATGTTTGTATTAGCCTGCCACTTACAGGAAACCCAGCTATCCCAATTGTTTCATTGGATACAGGTTGTCACAGATAGAGTTGAAGTGGATTTGCTGTATATTTATAGAATATTTCTTACTGTGGAAACCATCAAACTATCATTATAGCCCTTTTGTTATTGGTATATCTACCTGGGGAAAATCACATTACCAGCATGGGAATATTGAACTGCACAGTGCTCTAACAACCAACACCATGTTCCACTTGGCTGCACAATCAACACTGGTGTGCAATGATACAGCAAGTGACTTTTGAAAAATAAACTCGTCTTGGTGTACAATAAAATCAACAGATTTCTTTTTTACTTTTATTACACAGAATGAAATATATATATTTTGTGTCAACACTGTATGGCTTAACCTTGTACTTTCAGGAAAATGTGTGTTCAATGCATCAGTTTATATAATTAAGTGAACAAGGGAACCACGCACTTTTAGATATTCAGAGTAATTCAATGGCATTCCTCAGGTTTGGACAAATTAGTCAGAGTGACAGAGAGGGGTGTCTGCATTTCTGGTCATTGTTCCATATAAAGAGTGAGGATCCATTACATTGGTGCAGTGCTGATGGAACAGAATTTGCCCACTCAGGTGGCCATAAAAGATTCCATGACACTATTTCAAGGTGTTCTGCCCAGACTTGCTCCGCGGATGGCCGGACTGTCTTATGAACAGAAATTGGGCAAACTGGGCTGTATTCTCTACAGGTTCAAAGATGAGAGGTGATCTCATTGAGACCTACAAAATACTTAAAGGAATAGACAAGTTAAATGCAGGTAAGATGTTTCCCTTGGCTGAGGAGTCTAGAACCAGGAGACACAATTTCAAAATAAGGGGGAAGCCACTTAGGACCATGATGAGGAGAAGTTTCTTCACTCAGAGGGTTGTGAATCTTTGGAATTCTCTACTCCAGAGGGCTCTGGAAGCTGTCATCGAGTGTGTTTAAGGTAGAGATTGATAGATTTCTGATTAACAATAATGTAAAGGGTTATGGGGATAGTGTAGGTAAAAGGCATTGAAGTGTTCGATCAGCCATGATTGTATTGAATGGCAGAGCAGGTTCAATGGGCTGAATGGCTTTCACCTGTTCCTATGTTCCTCATTACCTGGCCAATATTTTTTCCTCAACTGACATCACTAAAACAGATTACCTGGTCATTATCTCATTGTTGTTTGTGGATGACTGGAAGAGTTTCACTAAAATAAGCACCCTACAGTGAATCAGCAGTTGTCAAGTTTTATAACGTTGCTTTGGTAAAAGTAATGTGTCTCCCTCATACCTGGTAGGGATGGAGAATGGCAAGATGCCAGGGAGCTGAAGAACATCTGAACAAAGATGTAACATCATTGAGTTCACTGACCAGTATTTCTTCAGCAACCTAAACTCAGTGCTAAATATTAACTTTTGAGTCGGCTGTTGGTTGATAACACAAGTTAAAATGTACAAAACAAAAGTACATGTAGTTGCATTAGTTTATTATCACTTGCATTGTTCAGCACATTATTTCACAGGTCAGATAGCAGCCATGCTTCAATGATGCAGAAAAAGGCTTTAAATGCAGTTTAATCTTTTGCTTCATTTTTAATGTCCAACCAATTCTACAGTAAAACAAAAACACCACCGTCAACACAAACTCAACTAGCCAAAAGGATAGTAATAACAAGTCTAAATTTAGTTTGGTTTACAAGAAATGTCTGAGCAGTTTAGAATTGGCTTGACTGCAACATTTCCACCAGTAAATTACAAGTTGGCAAAGGTTCTAGTTATTGTGAAGGTAGTTCTGACGACTTTTCCATTTTGCAATTTGGCTTATTACTGACATGCATCCTGTTTATATATATTTCTTCCAAAGAATACTACATTTGGTACAGTTTTATTTTATTGTTTAAACATGTAAGGACTGAAATATAATGTTCATAAAATCCAGAGTGCAACTGGTTTAAATGAAAATATAGGTTAGGGCTAATGTTCAAGTTATATATCTTCTGATGTATGTTTTCAATATTTTAATCTTGCTACATTTTAAAGGAACTACTTTTTATGATGGACCATCAGATAGGACAACAGCATTTACTGCAATTTTCAAGGTCCTTTCTTTTGCAAATCAGTAGCGGTCCAATACTTCCGACATCCGAGAAAATAAAAATAAACCAATACGTTCATTATATCTGAGATCAGACTCCATCTCCCCACTTACTCAATGCTAAAAGCAGGTGATGCAACTCACGTAAACTTATGACACTCGTACTGATCTTCGAACATGCCCCATAATGCTAGTAAAGGGAAAAGAGGAGTGTGGTATTTGGTGATAGGGTGATCCCCATTTCAAAGATTTTCCCTTTGAAAACACTTTTATATTAACACTGAAGGTGCCAGAGTGCATACTAGCTAGCTCCATATTATTGTTTTTTGCATTCTGGATCTTCCAAACTGCTGGTTTTACATTTTGTAGAATGTGAATCTCCACTCAGATGCATTTACAAATATTTTGCCACTTGGTGAACACGTGCCTTCTTGGGATCAATGTGAATTAGTCACTTTCTCCCCTATGTTTTTCAAAGTACTTCTTTTGCCCCCATCATAGATTTATTTCACATAACATCTGTTCATTTTATAATCTGTTCCATCACCTCATCCCAACTATCCCATCTTCTCTGGACAATCCTCATTGTGCCTCAGTTCCGCTGGTGTCAGCAGCCTCCTGGTATTTTTCCCCAAGAAACCATTGATCTGCTCACCATCATGGGTAGGTTAATGGTCCATGCAATGCACCACAGCTAAATCCAATTCTGTCCTAGTCTGATGTCCACTTAAAGACTTTCCAGCAGAATAACAAGGAAGACCAGGAACACTTTTTTTTAAAAAAAGCCCTACCTACACAAACACTGAAGCCAATTAATGCAGCTTTCAAAAGATTGTGACCCAAAGGTAGGACATACTTAAAATCCTCAGAATTTAATGATGGTGACAGAGTCCCATAAATATGCTAGTGCCTCGTCAAGCATATCACACCTACCCTTTTATCAATGTTATTAACTGGTAAGGTGGTACCAATGGTAAAGTTGGTACATACAAGAGACTTAAATGAAATAGAGAGATTAAAAACTTCAGTCCAATTTTGGTACTTGGTGTCAGCTCATGCAAATAATAGTGTAGGCTCATTGTGACATTACTCTCCACACTCTTACAATCTGGTGAATAGGTTTGGTGTAGGCCAAGGCTGTTGTGCTGCTGCCAGTTCAATTCTTGATAGGAGGTGGTGTCCACCTGGCACTTCATTGCATAGTAAACCATCATTAAAGCACTTAACATAAGACTTATTTAAAATTTTTCAAAAGTTAACATTTTCTATTTTTACCAATAAAGGTCTCTTCTGTGTTTCTACTTCATTGACCAGTGATTTCTAAACTTCCTTTTGAAATACCATTAAATGTTTTTCCTGTATTCCCAAAGGGATCAGTCTTTTGAGTACTCTGTACAGTTTTGGTTGTCGTACCTTAGGAAGGATATACTTACCTTAGAGATGGTACAGCAAAGGTTCACAACTATGGTTCCTGGGATAAGAAGGTTATCCTATGAGGAGGGATTGAGGCATTTACAAGAACACAAACATAAGATTCTGATGGGGCTTTATAGAATAGATACTGACACGCTGCTCCCCTGCCAAGTAAGCCTAGAATTAGGGGGCATAGACTCACGATAAGGGGACAGCCATTTCAGATAGATGTGAGGAGAAATTTCTTCACTTAGGTTTGAGAATCTTTGGTAGTCCCTACCCCAGAGGTCTGTGGATACTCAATTGGAGAGTATATTCAAAGCTGAGATCAATAGATATTTGGACACTAAGGGAATTGAGGGATGGGAGCAGAGGCTTAATGGGCCATATGGCCTATTGCTGCTTATGTTTCAGATCAAGTGCCCTAGCAGCTGTTTCAGTGCATCTTTAATTTTAAAAATAATTCCAAAGAAATCATTTCTGCTGCAAGCACTAATAAGCTGTTAATTGCAATGACTACACTATCTATTTTTTAGTAGCCATCGATACAACACTCTCAGAATATCTGTCGTTTAAAAAATACAACTATTCAACTATCCAAGATCTTGCTTCTTTTTATCAACTTTTAAAACACAAGCTTGGCATTTCCCAACCACATCATCTAGTTCATTTTTGCTCTTTTAAACCTCGATTATATATATTTTTGGACAATGCTATTGGTGCTTCTCTTCTCAAAGAGGAGCTTGAATTCATATTCTTAATCATGTATCGTATTATGAAATGCCCACAAGTTTTTAAATGAGCTATATATTTCAAGTCACTTTTCTGTTGCATTTTAATAATTTAATGTCACTGCTTTTCCTTAAAATAATTTAGTAATGGCGGTGACTGGCAGCAGTTTGGTATAACCAATGTGAGGATAACCAGTGTGAGCTGTACTACAGAATGACAGGGTATGGGAATATATTAGCTTTGGACTATAGTCGTGGTCAGTGGGTTTAAACTGTTTGCCTTTTATTTCAAATATATATCAGCTTTGTCTGGAGAGTTGTTTTACAAACCAAAGCAAGCAGTTCAGAACTACAAATAAAAGTGGGCAGAATTCATCTCATCTGCATAGTAATGCTAGAAGAAAGGTAGAACTATATCTGTAATGAAAACACACTCCATTTGTGTTTTGATTTTGAACTTGAGTGCAAATTATGCGAAAAGTGTCATTACCATATATAACCTCATCAAAAATAAAATAAAACAAACATGATCCTGTGAATAGTTCAAAATAAACATTACCTCTTCTATCTGTATCCTTTTTGCAAGTTCATCCAAGGAAAGTGAACTGTCATTGAACTGCATTGAAAACTCATCAGCATCATTCTTCTGTCTGGATGAGACAGCATCCCGTATAGAGCTGCAGAGCGCTTCAACATTCTCATCCTCCTCCTCCTGTGTTTCCGAAATTTCATTTGACATCTGATTCTCATTAAACTTCTCACTGCTCTGAACTTCCTCCTCCACTTTTGAACCTACTTTTTCTGACATCTGTTCACATCCATTTATTTCATTCAAAAGACCTGTCTGGTTTTGCTCTGTTGCTTGGTCATCTATCCTCATACTTGCTTCTGAATGATCTGTATTCTGTCTAGACATGGCCTCCTTATTTACACAATCATTAGAATCACTTTTAACATGTTTTTGAAATGCACGATTGCTTTGTTTGGACGCAGCTTGGCCATCTGTAATGAATTGGATAGTTTTGTTACATTCCAACAAATGTGTTTGCATATTTTCCTCGGTTTTGCCAGCAAACTTCAAATCATGATGTAGGTTTTCAGTTTCCTCTGCATGAAATAATGAAGTAGTCTTTATAACAACTTCTATCTCATTAGAGAAATCCTCTGTCTCAATTGTTTTTGCAGCAGTTAGCATGCCCTGACAAGGCGTTGTGGCATGTGGTTGAAAGCAAATTTCATCTGTTACAGTGTTTTCAGAATACAAATGTTCTCTCTCAACATCAAAGTGCATCATGCCCTTTGCTCTTGCTGCTTTTACTCGTCCCTCCAGCGATGATTCAGCATCATACATTGCAGACTCTCCCTTAAAGCTTTTATCAACCGTTAATGCAATCTGTACAGATTCAGTAGGATCTTTTTTTCTCTCCTCGGTGACTTCCAATGATGCATCATCACATTTTGCACTTTGTAGTCTTGTTGTAGCTAGAGGCTGGTCTGTAAAACCTAACAATAGAGCACAGGAATATACTTTTCATGAGCAATTTAAGATATTTGCTGCAGAGCGCTTTAAAAATTGATATGCTTTGACTTTGGATCTCCACTGCTGAGTGAAATCCCATCTGCCAATCCTGGCTCTGTTCCACTCAGTAAGCAGACATAAGTGACATTAAATTTTAATGGATTTTTATACATTATCCATTCAGGATCAGGCGGGCAGTCACATGATGACCAAGGCTGATGTACACTTACTGATAATTACCTACTCACAGTGAATCCGACTCACCAAAAACCTACAATTAATTAGATGAAAACAGAAATTTCACCACACTTTATGAACCTTGAATGGAATAAACAAGTTTCAGAGTTCTGTTCAGCTAGAATTGCAAGGTCAGGACATAGCATTTTAAATAACCAAAACTAAAAAAAAATTCCATACAAATGACAGTTTTTCCTGTCTTTACTTATTAAAAACAGCAAAATACTTGTTCTGACAAGCAGTAAGAAATAAAAATCATATTCAATGTTTAAAATTGACAAGTGCATAAAGAATGGGATTTTCCGTAGTAAATTAAAACTTGAGCAAAAACGTGTGTGTTTGGCAGTTGTCCCTTTCCATCCTTTAATTTCTCACTGCTATTTCCAGTTAAAGCTGCGCAAATCCTTGCAATCCTTTGTGGCCGAAGGGTGGCACAGTTCAGGCTACAATTTACTGGAAATAAAATATTAAAAAACAGAATATGAAGGTCATAACTGCAATATTACAATAACAAAGCTAATCTCCATATTTACATATATTGCTGTGAGACTTGTTTTGTTTAAATTCTATAATGAGTTGAAAGCTTAAAATATCTTGTCGTTTCCCTGGATCTGCAAACAGTCTAAAAGTTAAACATTTTTACTGGTATTGTCCCATTTTTTCATATTACATTATCGGCATATTAGAATAGCGTTCGCCACAATTGTACTGTTCATCTAAAAAAAAAAGCTGATCTTTGCATAATTCGCTTGAGCCATATATGAATGCTTTCCTTTTTGGTTACTGATTTTACTCGTAGTTAAACTGCTCCTGCTGACCTGATGGTTTTGTGAATAGGTGACTGACCTGCAGCAGCTATTAAACTAAGTTACTGAAAGTGAAACTGAATAAGAGACATCTGACTCAGCATGCAAGAACCTCCAAACATTAGTCATGATTTGGTAAACAAATTTAATGTTTAGTCTCAGAATACACCTTTTCAAAAAGTGACATACCCTACTTTCCTCAGTTTGTTGTTTTATAATAAAGATTTCAGAAAATTGAGGCTGTTGTGTGCACTTCATAGAAAATCAAGATAAATGTTTACAAAATTAAAGCTCATATGATGAAAGGGACAGTGGCAGTATGGATACAAAATTGGCTAAGGGACAGAAAGCCCAGAGCAATAGTGATCAGTTGTTTTTCAGACTGGATAAAAGTATACTGTGGTGTTCCCTAGGGGTCAGTATTAGGGCCTCTGCTCTATTTGATATGTATTAATGACCTGGTCTTACATATACAGAGCATAATTTCAAAATTTACAGATGACATGAAACAAATGAGGAGTATCTCCAGAAGGACATGGAGTAATGAAATGGGCAGACACATGGTGCATACATACCTGTAAAATATGCTTTAACTGCTTGATTTAAGAATAAGAAAGGGGGCTCTGCCATTTAAGGTAAAAACTGCTTATAAAGATAAGTTTTTAGTTATTAGTGTTTTAGCCATTTGTTACAGTAAATGTCTTAAAACATGAAATCTCGACATGCCATTCTTTCAGCTATTAACTGGAAGTTCGATGTTTTTTTAAAAGTTATCAATGTCTACAGGGATTGTAACACTTTTCTTGACTTGAGAATCCAGCTCTGCACTATTAATTTCTCAAATAAAGGTACTTATAGCTTACTGAGGGAATCTTGCCTATTAGAAATTATGGAGTGGTGTGAAGGAAGCTCAGATCACAAGCAAAGTAAGCTAACTGACAGCATAAAAATAAACGTATAATAACATTTCCTTAACTCTGCATGCTAAAATTATGCAATAGAGTGGATACCATTACCAAAACTTCTGCTTGAAATCTCAGTCTCCTCTGGATATCACAGAAAGTGTGAATTTTGTTAAGGATATAATTGATAGTTTACAACCACAACAAAGTTGCAGTCACACTGGAGGTTAGAATAGGGGGGAAATTTTTAAAATTCAACTCTAGTTAGTGAGACTGCCTGTCGTCAAATGCAAAGTATTGTGACTTCTGCATGTCCATAATGATCTATTACGATCCAATGCAACACATTTTAACAATGGACTATATAACTCAACAATTCACAGAATACAATGAACATTAAACATTAGGCATTGAAAACAAGGTTTTCACAGGCTTAATGCAATTTGCTTCCTGCCCGTATTCAATAACAAAGGAGTGCTTGCATGATCTTGTTATAATCTTCAGTTCTTTGTTGAACAACGGTAATTTAAACAAACATGAACAGTTTCAATCATTCCACACTTACTTGAGTTGTACTCTGCAGTAATATCTGTACAAGCACCTCCTCCCTTTGAAGGAAGATGATATTCATTTTTGTAGAAGCACTCTGCTAATACAGAAATCTGAAACATTAAAGAATATTTAGGCTTGCAGAAGAATCACATTAATTTCTTATTATATACAAGACTTTCTCAACACTGTCCTTTCACCACCAAATTTTTGTGCAAACTGCAAATACTGCAGTTTGGTTCTTTGAAATATCAGTTTCCAGAGGCAAACACACCTCACTCCACAAAAATTCAACACAATGCCTTTTTGGCTATGCAAACCTCAGTGTAAAACAATGGGTCATATTAGGCAGTCACTTCAACAGGTTTTGAGCTACAGTTGCAATCAACATAGCAGCTGTTCGATCTCCCCCAACAATACAAATTTTCAAATTGTTTTTTTGAGTCTGCTGGAGCATGACAAACATGCTTAGTAATGTGTCTAAACCAAGCAACTGAAAGTCAGTATCTGAATAGATCTTTTATTTGCTTGATTTTTTTCCAAAAGGATATAATCCAATAATGGATATCCAGAGAGTTTAGGTACAATATTCTCCTGGGTACTGCTAAAAGACAGTGGTTGCTGGGTCCATGAAAGTTTGAAGGCTGAGGTTGATGGATTTGTGTTAGACAAAACTATCAAGGGATATGGAGCAATGAAGACTAAATGGGAAACAAAAATAAAAAATACCTGGAAAAACTCAGCAGGTCTGACAGCATCTGCGGAGAGGAACACAGTTAACATTTCGAGTCCGTATGACTCTTCAACAGAACTAAGGCAAAATAGAAGAGAGGTGAAATATAAGCTGGTTGGGGGTGGGGGTGTGTGTGTGTGTGTGTGTGTGTGTGTGTGTGGGGAAGTAGAGCTGGATAGAGGGCCGGTGGAGATTGCCAAAAGATGTCATAGACAAAAGGACAACCATGACCTAAGAGAACAGACTTGAAGGGCTGAATAACATATTCCTGATACTATTTTTTCCAAACACATTGAACAATTCACAGTGTTCAAACTTCCAACATCCACACCAGACACAGCAATTTGTATTAACATTAGAGCCAAGTTATGGGTTTAATACTAACACTTCAACTTGCTCCATTAGTGCTGTTCACATTAGTTAAAACTACAAAATAGTGTAACTAATAAATCTGGACTCGATTTAGGTCAAAGCCACGAGATTTCTCAAAACCTGATCCAGTGTCCACTGAATAAACTAAATAGATTATATAGCATCATACGACAGTGCATGTCTCAAACTGTGAAACAATGGAGTTTAACACCTTTGGCATTCCTACAGTACCTTCACATGCAATTGAATGATTCAAAGCACTTTACAAGGCAGTGGACAAAAGAATGTCAGAATGAGAAAGATAAGGGAGGGATACACAGGGATACAAGGCTGAAGGAAATCACGGAGTAAGGCTGGGGAAAGGTAATGGATGATTTGAAGTTGAGGACAAGGAGATGAAAATCCCTATTTACAAGATCATAAAAACTACAGCCTTCATATTATATCCAATGGTCAGTGCATGACACTGTAATTGGCTTCTAAGTTAGCAGATCTCAACAAACAAAAGAACGTGCATTGACCCACCATACTCTTTCAAATTTCCACTGTCCATAATTAATGACAACATAACATCCTTGCATTGGGATCTGTGTAGCTTTTAACATATCCTTTCAGAAAGTTAAACTCTTTCCTACCAAACAACGAAAACTGCACAGGATTAAAAATACACGCTGCATATTAGCTTGAAATATTAAATCTCATTGAAACATGATGTTAGTAGACAATCAAGCACTTCAGGTAGCTAACCTTCACAAACACTAATTCTGCAAATTGCTACTGCATAAGTTCCGAAGTTGTAGATAGCAACGTATCCCTGTGTGTACCCTCCACTTGTCCAACAGAGGCCAACTCCTTGTTCTCTGTTCCACCATCAGCAGCTGCTCGTTTTTTCATTGTGTTTTGCTGCTTTCTGCACTTGTCTCCTCACACAACTCCACTTTGCATTAGCTATCGTTTTTCAAAAAGATGTTAAAATTCTTACCTCATTTACTGGTACATTTGGTCTGAAAGAACAAAGAAAACCTCCATAAACATTGATTTCACAAGTAAAATTTGACTGAATTAAAATAAAAGTTAAGCCAGGCACCTGCGTTTTAACACCGGATTCTTAACAGTACCTTTCAAAATAATGAATGCAATCACTTTCCCAATATGATGCAAGTAACTACAGCAACATGTGTTGTGCTTGATGAGCAACTAGCTAAGTATTCCAATTAATGCATGCATTGTACTGGAGACAGATAAATTGGCACTGATGGCATTGTAAGACTAAGTATTTCTGGCAACAAGTTTTATTACAATGATTTTGATATGGGTCTAGTGGAAGTGGTGTTGAAATTCATGGACAATCCCAAATTAGGAGGAACTTTTAATTCTTTACAATAGCAAGGGAAGCTGTGAAGGGATATTCATAAAATGAGAAAACATACTAAAATGTAGTAGATGGAATTCAATGTCATTCGGAGTATAATTACTACCAAAGAGTAAGTGAGTTTGGTGTGATGGACAAGCAGAGATTTGGGGATACACATCCACAGGATATTAAAGGAAGCATCTGGGGTTAATAAGACCATTAAAAAAGTAAATAGATTTCTAGGTGTTAATACGAGGTACAAAATAAAAGTCAAGAAGCAATGATCAGCTTGCATAAAATTTTAGCGAGACCTCAGATGGGGTACTGTGTGCAGCAGTATTGGCTTCACATTGTGCAAAAGATATTGAAACTTGAGGGAACAACAGATTCACTGGGATCTGCCTCGTATTAAAAAATTATAAAAGATAAAGACACTTAGAACAAAAAAATCATGAAAGAATATGACAGGGTACTTTGCTTCCAGTCTAGGTTCTAGAACTTAGGGTCATAGATTAAAACTTTAAATGAAAAAGATTTAGGGCAGAAGACAGGAAAAACTTCTTTACACAAGCAGTTGAGAGACCAGGATCAGTTATTGAGGCAGAAACTATATCAACATTCAAGAATAAATTAGATAGCTGGATGATGAATAAAGGAACAAAAGGAACATGGGAGGCAAGTATGGTTAGGACTCACACATACAAGTTTTATTACTGACAATGAAATGAGCATCTTGACCAAGAATGTGTGTTAGCGGCCAAGTAATGATGTTCTCCAGGTGGCCGGCAGTGATGTTATCAAGCAGGAAAAGCAGGCAATCACTTCGAAGAATTTTCAGATTGGAAACCAGGAAGTAAAATACATCGATTATCCTTACTTTTTAGAAATTTTGCAGAGTGTGAAATAAAGATTGTGACATACACATTGGAGGCTGTAATATCATAAACGCTAAAAATATTAAAAAAACAATTATCATGATGGAAAAAACTGACAAATATAAAACTAATTTTCCAGCGCCAGAGAGGCTGCTCAAAAGTAATTATGACTTAGTACTCTTAAAAACCCAGCTATACCTCATTAACAGGACATAACATTTTCAGGATTTTTAACAGGACTATTACAGAGTAAAAAGGGAAGGTTCTCATTAGTTCAGTAATTTCTAAACATTGCCCTCCCTGGAGACTTCAACAGTGCAATCTGTGGAGGAACAGGAAATCAGTGACAGCAATTTCTGGATTTCTGTGTTTAACTGTATATGATTTTCCTAGGCAAACATCGACAGTTCCGCTGTTATTAGTCCGCAATTCCTTAGACAGCATCTTCCAAACCCACAATCATTGCCACCTAGAAGGACAAGAGCAGCAGACAGGTGGGAACACCACCACCTGGAGGTTCCCCTCCAAGTCACTCACCACCCTGACTTGGAAATATATCACCGTTCCTTCACTGTCGCTAGGTCAAAATCCTGGAATTCTCTTCCTAACAGCACAGTGGGTGAACCTACACCACATGGACTGCAGCGGTTCAAGAAGGCAACTCACCACCGCCTTCTCAAGGGCAACTAGGGATGGGCAATAAATGCTGGCCCAGCCAGTGAAGCCCACATCCCGTGAATGAATTTTAAAAACTTATAATCGCAAGTTTCAAGTCAATATATGCTAAGTGTCACAGCTTCCTGTTCACAAACTCCAAACAGCTGTAGTTACAAAGCTGCAAATGACAAACATTGTTGTCTTAAGTATCTACTCAAAATACAACATTCCCTCTCCCTTTCTTAACTGTTTGAACTATTTCATGCGCATGCGTTTAACCTGCCTTTGGATTTATATCTTGGAAATCTTTCACCTCAATTTTGCACTTTTATTTCAACTTATACTTCAATTAAATGTGTTTTTTCTTACACTATCCTTTGACTGTATTTTTCTTGTTCAACTTATTTGATTTCCATTCTTCTTTTTATAGCTTGCTAATCATGCTTCTTTTAGTATGTTTTTGATTCCATTTTTGTCCTCTTCTAAATTGCTTCTAAACCTCATTCTGTCTTTCCTGTAAAAGCCAAGGCGGCAGGCAGATGGAAGAAGTGCACTGAGGTGAACCTAAGGAACATAAGACAGCCAATATATTGGCTGATGAAAGGAGCGATTAGTGGTCAGTCTGAGACAGCTGCACGCTACTCAAATATCTAGTTCATATCTTTTTGAAGCCCACCAATCAAGTACGAAAACAAGAATAATACCATTATTTAATATTTGGCCACATCTATTTTTATGGCTAACCAACAAATAGCCTCAAACTTAAAATGATAATTTTTTGTAAGTGATTGAAAAGTATGGGTATTGCAACAATAACTTGACAATAACAGTCACACTCTCAATATTCCCATTACAAAGAATAATTGTTTTGCATATTGCTTGAATATTTGTTTGAAGGACAAGCTCAATGGGAAAAGAAATTGGCATCGGTCAGTTACTGAATCCTTCAAAAGTACAGATTTAGTGCACACTGTAACTGATACGCAATTTTGCTCAAGCATTTAAAGTTACAATGGATTTCCCACAGCTCATGGTGCAGCAGCAAACTTAAAGGCACATGTCAATTTAACGTCAAGAAAACTCTAGATCAGGAACCAAATGTGCAATTAATAACAGCAATAAATATCAGAATAAAGTTCAAATGTTGCAAACACTGTATGCAATAGATTCAAAAGTATCTGAGAGAAGACCGGTTAACATTTTGACTAAACTTTGATGAAAGTGCTCGATTTAGAATGTTTACCCATCTCTCCCTGATGAGAATTCTGGATCTTGTATTAATTTCCAGAATTTTTTTACATTTGAGATTACCGACCACACTTATTAATGCAAATGTTTTATTTTTATCTATGCTGGAGTTGCAATTTGCAGAAACGATTATCAAAAGGGAGAATGTGTGACAGGAACAAGACCACAAAAATCAGTTTTGGTAAAGGGTAACTCAGCATATATCACAAACCTGCCTCTTAAAAAGGGAAACTTCGTTCTCATTACTTAGAGCAATTTTGATAGAGCTGAATCAATCTGGCAAATAGAACTATTTCTTTGTTAAGATCAGATCTAAAGAGAAGAATCTGAATGAATCATGGCTGAAAAGCTTACCTTGGTTAGCTTAGTGCATGTAATTAAAACAGCACAGTCTCAAGTAAACTACTTAGACGAGGCTTGTCTGATCTGCGGGCCAGATGAAGGCATTCTACATGGCCCCTTGGGGTCACTGTTCAAAATGCCAGTAAGATGGTGAAGTTGAAGATTCTGCAAGGGACTGCTCCTCCAATTAGGGACTGTTTCTCTGCCATGTTTGCGACTAATAGGCATAGGTAGGCACGAGGGGGCATGGGCAGGCGATGCGAGGGAGTGGGTGCACGTGAGAGAGAGAGCATGCAAGAGTGGGTGTGCGTGGGCGTGAGAGACTGGGTGTGTGTCGGTGTCAGAGAGTGCGTGCCCGTGTGTCGGTGTCAGAGAGTGCGTGCCCGTGTGTCGGTGTCACAGAGTGGGTGCCCGTGTGTCGGTGTCAGAGAGTGGGTGCCCCTGTGTCGGTGTCAGAGAGTGGGTGCCCCTGTGTCGGTGTCAGAGAGTGCGTGCCCGTGTGTCGGTGTCAGAGAGTGCGTGCCCGTGTGTCGGTGTCAGAGAGTGCGTGCCCGTGTGTCGGTGTCAGAGAGTGCGTGCCCCTGTGTCGGTGTCAGAGTGCGTGCCCGTGTGTCGGTGTCAGAGAGTGGGTGCCCCTGTGTCGGTGTCAGAGAGTGGGTGCCCCTGTGTCGGTGTCAGAGAGTGGGTGCCCCTGTGTCGGTGTCAGAGAGTGGGTGCCCCTGTGTCGGTGTCAGAGAGTGGGTGCCCCTGTGTCGGTGTCAGAGAGTGGTGCCCCTGTGTCGGTGTCAGAGAGTGGGTGCCCCTGTGTCGGTGTCAGAGAGTGGGTGCCCCTGTGTCGGTGTCAGAGAGTGCGTGCCCCTGTGTCGGTGTCAGAGAGTGCGTGCCCGTGAGTCGGTGTCAGAGAGTGCTTGCCTCTGTGTCGGTGTCAGAGAGTGGGTGCCTCTGTGTCGGTGTCAGAGAGTGAGTGTCTGCGTCTGTTTTACTTCCACTCTCAGGTTTCTCACTCACCCTCACCCCCACACACCAGCACATACTTTCACCCACTCACACAGTGGGTGTGGATGAGTGAGTGAGCAGCCTATGACTACACGCTGACCCTCTCACACTCTATTGGTCATTTTTATGAATTACTCTCTTTTTACGATTAATTTATTACTTCGACTTTACTTTATTTGAGCTGAGCAAGTTGTTTCTTTTCTTCATTCGACCTTTTCTCATGAAATTCAGTTTAAAGTGTGCCAAACCTTATATTTCTGAAATTTACTCATCGGTCCCTTGAGTGAGAAAAAAATGGAAATGAAGCCCTCCAAGTGAAAAAGTTGGACAAGGCTGGTTTAAACCATGCCAATTTCCAAAAATGAGACAAGAGAAAGCTGCAGACTTGCATTGTTGAAGGATTTCAATATATTAAACTTACATATTGTTAATATAAATCAAAAATAATGAACTTACCTACAGTGTGATGTACAGAATTCTGTAAGCTTTACTATTTTGTCATCATCTAAAGTTTTAACAGGCCTCCCTTCTGAAGTTTCCCTTGTGTTTGCTGCCTTCTGTTTCACTTCTGCAAGAAAAAAAGTCAGCTGTGCAGTAATATTTCCCAATAAAATTAATGCTTCAAAGCCTTGGCTGTTAAAATCAGCCATTATGGTTTAACAGGCATATAATTAAGTGGGAATCAAATCTGTCAGTTATCCAGCCAGAACAGGTCACGCTCTAGTGGTACTTAATCCCATGTGTCCCCCCTTCAATATCACAGCAGTTAGTATTTGTTGAACATGTGTTTCAAATGTATGCTTTTTTGCATTACATCTCAGAAGACATGCACACATGATCTTGCAATGATTTTTAAGTCATTGGTTCTCCCATGTTCAAGCGTTTCTCACTCTTCTCTCACTGCCCTAAAGGGCAATTACCTGTTAACACCAATTCAGTGACGTCAATAAGCAGTGATCAACAAGAAAATTGAGAAGTCACCATTGACATAAGAGTATCAGATGACGTGAAGATGGCTCAAAGCACTTAGCATTGAAGAGGGAAAGGGCAAGGAAAAATATGAAACAAGCATGTGTATAGGTTTGCATGAACATCAAAATGTTGCAGGGAAATAAATGATTTTTTTGCTGCTGATTTCATCTGTCCTTGACTGTGCAAGGACAAAATTATGAAACTGTGCCTGGGTGTCCTTATTAATAATACCTTAAAATAGTACAGTTCTATCCAGAACCTCTAAATGTTACAATCCCATTAAAGCTGACACAATTTGGTGAGTAGTTTCCTACATTTGAATTTTGTTAATATTTTTAACCTCTAATTGTATTCTTTAACATAGAATTAAATAGGATGTACAGGACAGAACAGGCCATTTGGCTCAACGGATCCAAACCTGTGTTTAAGCTTCACATGAATTTCCTCCTACCCGACTTCATCTAATCCAATCACCATACTCTATTCCTTTCTCCCTTCTCATGTGTTTCTTTGGCATTTCCTTAAATGTATCAACACCAGTCACGTCAACTACTCTTTGTGATAGCGAATTCTACCTTCTAACCAATCTGGATATGCAAGTTTTGCCTGCATTCCTTATTGGATTTATTAGTTACCATCTTATATTTCTGATCCCCAGTATTGGTCTCGTCCACAAGTAGAAACATATTTTCCATGTTTCTTCTGTGTGGTGTAGTGGTAATGTAACTGGGGTGAGTAATCCAGAGGCCCAGGCCAATGCTCTTGGGACATGGGTTCAAATCCCACCAGGGCAGTTGATGAAATTTAAATTCAATTAATAAAATTAGAATCTGGAATATAAAACTAATGGTGCCCATGAAAGGATCATCAATGCCATAAAAACTCATCTGGCTCACTAATGACCTTGTAGACTAATGGTCGACAAATGACTCCAGACCCACAGAAATGTGGTTGACTCTTAACTGCCCTCTGAAATGGCCTAGCAAGCTACTCAGTTCAAGGGCTATTCAGGTTGGGCAACAAATGCTGGCCTTGCCAGTGATGCCTACAAACCATGAATGAATAAATAAAAAAGTACACTTCTAAGCTGTACTTAACAACTTACTGACTAATTAAATAAGTCCATGCTAACAGTTCGCAGGTCAAAAGGGATACTATTACACATAGGTACAACAAACCTCCTGAAACTTGTGCATGAAATTATTTGAATATTCTTAAGACATAAAGCCCAGCTCTTCTCCCTTCTCTCACTTCATTTCATAAAAAAAATAAAATGGTTACTTGCTGCTTACATAACAATACTCCCAGTTGGAGAACTGGGGGAGATGACAAGAGATTCCTTTAGTTACAGCTCTACACAACATTCATTTGGGCTAAAACAAAAACAGAATTACCTGGAAAGACTCAGCAGGTCTGGCAGCATCAGCGGAGAAGAAAAGAGTTGACGTTTCGAGTCCTCATGACCCTTCGACAGAACTTGAGTCTAGGCACTTTACAACCTTCAGGACTGAATATTGAATTCAACAACTTTAGGTCTTGAGCTCCCTCCTCCATCCCCACCCCCTTTCTGTTTCCCCCTTCCTTTTTTTTCCAATAAATTATATAGATTTTTCTTTTCCCACCTATTTCCATTATTTTTAAATATTTTAAAATCTTTTATGCTCCCTCAACCCCCACTAGAGCTCTACCTTGAGTGCCCTACCATCCATTCTTAATTAGCACATTCGTTTAGATAATATCACCAACTTTAACACCTAGGTGTTCTTTTGTTCTATTGTTGGTGACATCTTTTGATGATCTGCTTCTATCACTGCTTGTTTGTCCCTACAACCACACCGCCCCCCCCCACCTCCAATTCTCTCTCTCTCTCTCCGCCCCCCCCCCACACACCTTAAACCAGCTTATATTTCAATTCTTTCTTGGACTCGAACTCAAGTTCTGTCGAAAGATCATGAGGACTCGAAACGTCAACTCTTTTCTTCTCCGCCGATGCTGCCAGACCTGCTGAGTTTTTCCAGGTAATTCTGTTTTTGTTTTGGATTTCCAGCATCCGCAGTTTTTTTGTTTTTATTCATTTGGGCTAGCATTACTGAAACCCAAGTAAAAGAAAAAATGATTTAAAAAAAAATTAAACTGTAACTAAACCGTTGCTTGTTCCAACCCAACTTCAATACAAATTTAAAAACACTGAACTTTCAGTGAATTGCAGCTGGCAGATTTTTGGACCTCAAAGAATATCAAAAACATAGTTCATTAATGATGGTTTTCATTGTGGATATATATTCCATACATACCCCAGTGCTCCTGAATAGCAACAAGATTTGCCAGTAATTTTTGATGATACAGCTTTTCCAGCTGAATAAACTGTATTGCTTTCTCATCTAGGCACAATGTGAAGGAAAATCACTTAATACTCAATTATCAAACTAAATGCAAAATGTTGCTAATTCAAATTGTCATGTTAATAGCACAGTATGTACACAGAACAAAATCCATTCAGTAGTTGAGAGATTCCAGGATGCTACCTCAAATATTGCATTTTTTTTTTTAAGGATGCCAAAGTAGGATTCCGTAAACAAGATTTGTCCTAATGTTTCAGCTAATGTAAAAGTGAAATTAATTCAGTAGCAGTATTGGCAAACAAAATTTAGAGAACTACTTTATGACATTTAACTATAACGTATGGGCCAGTCAAGCGTGTATGACTCAGAGGCTGTGGGGTTCCAATCGAAGTGTTATTTCTGTTCTCCTTGGTAGTAGAGGTGCTGTCGAACCTCGAGTTATTGCAACACGTCCTGTAGGTCAAAAATATTGCAGTCATTGTGCACTGGCAATGGAATAGATTAATACGTTGTCCAATGGCAGTGGCACCAATTAAAGAACTAACAGAAGGAGGCTCCACAAATATCCCCAACCTTAATGACAAAGGAGCCCAGCACATCAGCACAAGTGACATAGCTGAAATATTCATAGCCATCTTCAGCTAGAAGTGATGATCCATCTCAGCCTCCTCCTGAGGTTCCCACCATCACAGATGCCAGTCTTCAGCCAATTTGATTCACTCCTTGTGATAAAGACACAGCTGAACCTATTGGATACAGCAAAGGCTAAGGGCCCTGACAACAATGCAGCAGTAGTACTGCAGACTTGTTCCAGAGCTAATCATGTCCCGAGCCAGGCTATTCCAGTTCAGCCACAGCACTAAAATCTACCCAACAATGTGGAAAATTGCCCAGGTATGTCTTGCCCACAAAAAAAGAGCAAATTCAATCTGAATGAATTGCCACCCATCAGTCTTGCTCTCAATCATCAGCAAAGTGACGGTAGCTGTCGTCAAACTTGCTCAACAACAACTTGCTTAATGAAGCTCAGTTCATGCTCCCCCAGGGCCACTTAGCTCCTGACCTCATTGCAGCCCTGATCCAAACATGGACAAAAGAGCAGAACTCCAGAGGTGAGGTGAGTGTGATTGCCCTTGACATCAAGGCAGCATTTGACCAAACGTGGCACCAAGATGCCCTAGCAAAATTGAAGTCAATGGGAATCAGAGAAAACGCTGTATTGGTTGGAGGCATAGTCAGCACAAAAGATGATGGTTGTGGATGCTGGAAACCAAACATCTCAGGCCCAGGACATCTGTGTAGGTGTTTCTCAGGATAGTGTCCCAGGCCCAATCATCTTCAGCTGCTTCATCAATGACCTTGCACCCATCATAAAGGTCACAAGGGGGGGTGTTTGATGATGATTGCACAGTACCATTCATAACTCCTCAGATATTGAAACAGTCCTGGGCTACATTTGGCAAGATCTGGACAACATTCAAGCTTGGCCTGATTAGTAACATTCACACTACACAAGTGCCAAAACCATCTCTAACAACAAAGAATCTAACCATCCCCCCATGACATTCAATGGCATTACCATCGCAGAATCCCCCACGCTGGACCAGAAAATGAACTGGACCAGCCAAATAAATACTGTGGTTTCAAAGGCAGTAAGAGGCTGGGAATTCTGCGGCAAGTAACTCAACTCCTGGCTCTGCAAAGTCTATCTGCCATCCACAAGGCACAAGTCAGGAATGTAATGGAATACTCTCCAGTTGCCTGGATGAATGCAGTTTCAACAACACTCGAAGTTAGACACCCATCTGGCTCACTGTCCTTTAGAGAAGGAAAGCTGCCATCCTTACCCGGTCTGGCCTACATGTTACTCCAGACCCACAGCAATGTGGTTGACTCTTAAATGCTCGCTGAACGAGGGCAATTGGGGATGGGCAATAAATGCTGGCCTAGCCAGCGACACCCACATCCCATGAATGAATTTTTAAAAACCACTCCGAACAAAGCAGCCCGCTTGATCAGCACCCTATCCACCACCTTAAACATTCACTGCCTCCATCATTGGCATATAATGGCAGCAGTGAGTACCATCTATAAGATGCACTTGGCTGAGTGGCAGGAAGCAGAGGATGATGGTCGAGGGGTGTTTTTGTGTCCAGTGGGGTTCCACAGGGATCAGTGCTGGGTCTCTTGCTGTTTGTGGTATATATAAACAATTTAGACTTGAATGTAGGAGGGTTGATCAGTAAGTTCGTGGATGACAGGAAACTTGGTGAGATGGTAAATAGTGAGGAGGATAGCTTTAGGTTACAGGAGAATACAGGCGGGCTGATCAGTGGCAAATGGAATTTAATCTGGATAAGTGTGGGGTGATGCACTTGGGCAGGACAAACAAGGCATGGGAATACACGATGAATGGTAGGACCCTGGGAAGTGCCGAGGATCAAAGAGACCTTGGTGTACATGTCCACCGGTCCCTTAAGGTAGAGGGACAGGTAGATAAGGTGGGTAGGAAGGCATATGGGATACTTGCCTTTATTAGCCGAGGCATAGAATAAAAGAACAGGGAGGTTATGCTGGAACTGTATAAAACATTGGTTAGGCTACAGCTAGAATATTGCATGCAGTTCTGGAATCCGCATTATAGGAAGGATGTGATTGCACTAGAGAGAGTGCAGAGGAGATTTACCAGGATGTTGCCTGGGCTAGAGAGTTTTAGTTATGAGGAGAGATTGGATAGACTGGGGTTATTTTCCCTGGAGCAGAGGAGATTGAGGGGGGACATGATTGAAGTGTATAAAATTCTGAGGGGCATAGATAGGGTAGGCAGGAAGGAACTTTTCCCCTTGGTGGAGGGATCAATAACTAGGGGGCATAGATTTAAGGTATGGGGCAGGAGGTATAGGTATGTGAGGAAGAATTTTTTCATCCAGAGGGTGGTGGGAATCTGGAACTCACTGCCTTAAAGGGTGGTAGAGGCAGAAACCCTCGTAACATTTAAGAAGTATTTGGATGTGCACTTGCGATGCTATGGCTATGGGCCTAGTGCTGGAAAATGGGATTAGAATAGCTAGGTACTTGTTTGACCGGCACAGACTCGATGGCCCGAAGGGCTGTAGACCTCTATGACTATGACACCGTAGCAACTTGTCAAGCTTCCTTCAACAGCACCTTTAAAACCCACAACCTCTAACACCTAGAAGGACAAGGGCAGCAGCGCACAGACACATCACCACCTGAAAGCTCACCTCCAAGCCACACACTATCCTAACTTGGAACAATATTATTCCTTCACTGGACTGCTGTGATTCAAAGCGGTGACTCACCATCACCTCCTCGAGGGCAATTGGGGATGGGCAACAAATGCTGACCTTGCTAGTGATGATAACATCCCAGAAACAAAGAGAAAAGAAAATCAAGTAAACTGCCCTACCCTAGATATTGCTGGGCTTCTTGAGTGCCGTTACAACTATATATATCCATTACAGTCCTGCTGTGCAGAGGCTGCAACAAGTCAAGAAGTGCGCCAAGCATAGCAGAGTACCTAGCCTTTGCTTTGCTTATAGTCAGGATGTTGATATGGCTGGACCACTTCAGTTTCAGTGTAGCTTATGATGCTGAAATTGGAAACTCAAAGCCAAGGGAAGATGGTTGGGATTTGTACAAAACTCTACAGGACTATTTCTTTCAGGTAAACTTGGGTTTCAAAAGGGCTTAGACCGACAGATTGAGGAGAGGAAAATTAATCTGGGTTCCCATGACTTATTATTCAGTGACTCTTGTTGATATTGTACATCTAAGTCACTGAGTGAGGAAAGGATAAAGTTCACTTGTGTTGGCCCCCATTGGTGCCCTGCAATATTTCAGATCTAGATTTGCACAAATAGCCATTTGGATCAGGTATCAGAGGACTAAAGCTAATGAAATTGTAGAAGGAGAGGGGAACTGCTTAAGAATGTAGAAAGATGAAAGGATACATTCTTCTTCTTCAAAATAGATTTCTGCAATCTGTAAATGAGAAAATAATAATCAATGACAGTCAGACTGCCACATTTATTGTACAGTTGTATGATAGAATATAGCAACTGGATTATAAAATGTTACATTGTATGAATTTGTTTTGAAGCCACTTCACAGCACTGTTAAAACATTGCAGAGAATTACCAGGATTAAATAGATTGAAACTGTACTCTTTACAAGAAATGCACACATAAAACAAAAAAAATCTCAATCTGAGGAGTTTTGGTCCCTTTATTGATTTTTAAAATTATTTGTTATTTAGTCACTTCTTACTCAGTGATTAACTAGTTGGCTGCAATTAACTTAACACATCATAAATTGTCCAGCATACAACTAATTTGATTGAAATGCTATTTGCAGTGCAGCTTTCGAGGAATTTCAGACACATATCCTATCATTCATTATCCCTTAACTGAAACGTTTGCCAATTTTACCTTTTTAATATTGAAGCCTTTGCCCAGCTAGAGTTAAGAACGTAACTTTTTTTAATAACTTTGGGATTATTCAAGTACAAAGTTTGTGGGTAGTGTGGGGAATGTACAGAGACTAAAAATAAGCAGACTTCACTCTATTTAGGTAATATAAGCAAAATCTTTTTACCCTGATGCACCCCTTTTATCTAACCTATGTAAATATGTAGGAAGCAGAAAAGACGATTTAGCTCATCCTAAAAATGCGCTGAACATCTGAAATAAAGAACAAAAAACACTAGAAAAACTCAGGACAGGCAGCATCTATGGAGAGAAACAGAGTTAATGTTTCAGGTCGATGACCTTTCATCAGAACTGAAGATAGAAAGACATGGAAGAGTTTTTAAGCCAGTGTAAGGGGGCTAGGGGGCAAAAAGAACAAAGGAAAAGGTCTGTGATAGGGCGGAGGCCAGGGGAGTTTAAATAACAAAAGAATTCATAATGCAACGGCCAAAGAAAGTGGTCATGGATAAAGTAAAGGAACAAAGGTTGTGTCCAAATGAAACTTGATTTGCTATATAAAAACCATCTGAACACAGCATGAAGGGCTAAAGAAAGAAACAAAATGAAGACTGATCCAGCAAAACAAAAAAAGTAAACACAGAACAAGATGGAGGCAGAGGTTATGATCTAAAGTTGTTGAACTGCCAATGTTGAGTCCAGAAAGCTGTAGAGTGCCGAGCTGAAAGATAAAATGCTTTCCTCGAGCTGGCATTGAGCTTCACTGGAAAACTGTAGCAGGCCAAGGACAGAAAGGTCAGAGTGGGAGCAAGGTGGAGAATTAAAGCAACCAGAAGCTCAGGGTCATGTTTGCGGACTGAATGGAGGTAATCTACAAAGCAGTCACCCAGTCTGCATTTGGTCTCCCAATATAGAGCAGACCACATTGTGAGCAACAAACACATTATACGAAATTGAAAGTAGTACATGTAAATTGCTGTTTCGCTTCGATGGAGTATTTCGGTGCAGCTTTGGACAGTGAGAAGGGAGGGGGTCAAGGGGAAGGTTTTGCAGCTCCTACATTTACACAGAAAAGTGCCGCAGGGAAGGGATGGGGTGTTAGGGGTGACTGAGGAGTGGAATAAGGTGTTGTGGCGGGAACAGTACCTATGAAATGCTGAAAGGAGGGAGATGAGATGATTATGTGTTTGGTGGTGGCATCATGCTGGTCCTGGCAGAAATGACAGAAGATGATCCATTGACCGGGGAGGCTGGTGGAGCGGAAGTGAGGGCAATGGGAACCCTATCATGGTTCCAGCAGGGAGGGGAAGGAGGTGACAGCAGAGATGTGTAAAATGGACTGGACACATTGGAAGGCCCTCTCAACCACGCTGGGTGGGAATCTTCGGTTGAGGTAAAAAGAAGACACGTCAGAAGAGTTGGTGTGGAAGGCTGCATTGTTGGAACAGATGTGATGGGGAAGAAAAATCCAGGAGAATGGAATCAGTCCTTACAAGAAGCAGGGTGTTAGGAAATGTAGTTGAGGTAGCTGTGGGAGTCTGGATTTGTAGTGAACTTTAGTAGATAGCCCATCTCCAGGAATGGAGGCAGACAAGTCGAGGAAGGCAAGAGTCAGAGATGGACCAGGTGAAGGCGAGGAAAGGGTGGAAAAAAGAAGTCAATGAAATTTTCCAGTTCATGGCACGGGCAGGAGGTGGCACTAATACAGTCTTCAATGCACTGGAAAAAGAGCTGAGGAAGTGGGCCTGAGTAGGACTGGAATATTAAATGTTCCACATCTCCCACAAAAAGGCAGGCATGTGGGTACCCATAGCAACACCTTTTATTTGGAGGAAGCGAGTGGGGTTGAAGGCAAAGGTGTTCAGAGTGAGACCAAGCTCAAGCAGGTGAAGGTGGGTGGTGATGGATGGGGATTGGTTGGGCCTCTGTTGAAGGAAGAAGCAGAGAGATCAGAGACCACACTGGTGGGGGATGGAGGTGTAGAGGCATTGGACATCCATAGTGAAGAGGAAGTGTTTAGGGCCAGGAAACTGCTGAAGTGATGTAGCACATCAGAAGGGTCATGGATGCAGGTAAGAAGAGACTGTACAAGGGGAAAAAATATGGAATCGAGATAGGAAGAAATAAGTTCAGTGGGGCAAGAACAGGCTGGAAAAAAAAAACTGGGTTGACCAGGCCAGCGTAGTTTATGGATCTTGGGAAGGAGGTAGAAGTGGGCTGCTCAGGGTTAGGGAACTGAGGTTCGAGGCAGTGAAGGGAATAGTTCCAGAGGTTATGAGGTCAGTGATGGTCCTAGACACAGCTTACTGTTGAGTAGTAAGAGGATCTGTCAGAGAGTTGGCATTCAGCCTCTGCTAGGTACAGGTCAGTATGTTGGACAACAGCAGCGTCACCCTTGTCAGTGGGTTTGATGACAATGTTAGACTTGGACTACAGAGAATGGAGTGCATCTAATTCAGAAAGAGACAGGTTAGAGTGAGCAAAAGGAGCAGAGAAATTGAGACACCCAATGTCACACCGGAAGTTCTCAATTAAGAAATCTAGAGAGGAAAGAAGGCCAGAAGGAGAGGTCCAGGTGGAGTGAGAATGTTGGAGTCAGATGAAGGGATCTGTTAAGTCGGGGGAAGACTCCTGGTCAAAGAATTGGGCACAGAGGTGACAGAAGAAAAACTCAGCATTGTGCTGAGCTCGAAATTAATTGAGGTGAGGACTAAACGGATTAGTTGAGGCCTTTGCTAGGGACAAAGCATTCAGAGTCAGAGGGGAACATCAAGAGGTATCGTGAATGCACGGCAAGGGGTGAGGCTCACGGAAGAGAGGGGGTTGGAAGGAAGGGAAGGGCACAAAGAATCCGGAAGGTTGTTGGTACCCATAAGTTGGTGAAGCTAGCGATTCTCCACACCTGAAAGGAAGATAAAAAGTTTTTTGTTAGTGTCAAATGAGCAAATGATTAAATCAAGCTGTGGACGAGAATAGCTTTAGGGTAGGGTGAGCTAATGTTGCTTAAGGGAGAGACCGAGTGTGTGCATGTGGCGGCGCATGGCATTGAAAGTGCATCTTAGGATGAGGTGAGAACAATTTGAGCAGTTTTGGATGTCTTGGAGATACTTGATCATGAAAAGGGTGGAATTTAATCTGGAATCCGTAAGGAATAAGGTGAAGCCAGAGACAGTTGCTGATGAAAGAAATGTGGCTGCAGAGGTGAGTTTTTTTCAATACCTGATCAAACACAAGAAGGGAAATAGAAAACAATGAAAATGGACAAGGTAGAAGAGCCAAACGGAAATAGCATCGGAGAGGAAAGCAGAACTGCTTCAAAGGTAGGCATTCCTGGAAGAGAAGTGATAGTGAATTAAACATTAATACAAAAGCAAAATATTTCAAATTTCCAGCATCTGTAGTAAGAGCAAAAAAACTAGAAAAACTCAGTAGGTCAGACAGCATCTGTAGAGAGAAATAGAGTTAATGTTCCAGGTCAATGAACTTTCATCAGAACTGAAGATAGAAAAAAATGGAACAGTTTTTAAGCCAGTGTAAGGGGGACGGCAGCAGGAAGAACAAAGGAAAAGGTCTGTGATATGGAGGACGCCAGGGGAGTTTAAATAACAAAAGATTACATGATGCAACAGCCAAAGGAAGAGGTAACTGATATAGTAAAGAAGCGAAGGTTGTGTCTAAATGAAACGTGAATTGCTACATTAAAACCACGTAAAAGCAAGATGGGGGTGGGGCAAAAAGTAGAATCTGTTGTACCTGATGAAGATAGTGTGGCAGGCTACTGGAATCATTCAACTCTGTTTCTCTCTGGATGTAGTTGAGCAGAATCTGAAGTCGTCCTTTCCTGTCAACATGCTGACTGCTTACTTTCGACACAGAACTTCTGTCATATACAACAGTGTTCAGTGACTTAGATAAAAATTCTGAAGAATCTTCTGTGGCTTCCTCTGAGGTCCCTGTAAACCCACAAGAAGTCTACTTGACATAAATTATATAATTCAGAAAAATAAAAACACAGAAGCTTTGAACATTCAAAGGATAAACAGCACCCATTAAAAATTAAACCAAACTGCGCGGTACATGGTATTAGCAGACTCTTCACTTCTGGGACGAGAGCTCAGGTTTTAGTAAACTGTCTTAAAAAAAAAGTTCAAAGATAGAAACTGAGGCTGAATCAGACTAATCACAAACTAGGTGTGTTTGACTCAGAGCTGAACTTCCGACCACATATCTGTACCATTCAGGCTGCCTACTTAAAACTCCAAAATCACCCTACTCCAGAGATAAAAACAAAAAACTGCAGATGCTGGAAATCCAAAACAAAAACAGAATTACCTGGAAAAACTCAGCAGGTCTGGCAGCATCGGCGGAGAAGAAAGAGTTGACGTTTTGAGTCCTCATGACCCTTCAAAACGTCAACTCTTTTCTTCTCCGCCGATGCTGCCAGACCTGCTGAGTTTTTCCAGGTAATTCTGTTTTTGTTTCACCCTACTCCAGTCCTGCCTCAGCTTATTTCCTACTGAAAATCTCATTGATGCCTTTGTTACCTCTAGACTTGGCTATTGCAAGACCTGGCTGGCCTCACATCCTTCATCTGTATAAAATTAAGCTCATCCAAAACTCTGCTGCCAAAATCCTAGCTCACACTAGTTCTGTTCAAACATCACCCTTGTTCTCGCTGACCTACATTGGCTCCCAGTTGAGAAATACCTTGGTTTTAAAATTCTCATCCTTGTTCTCAAATCTCTGCTGGACTTCAATCCTTCATAGCTCAATAGCATCCTCCAGTCCTACAACTCTTAGAGATATCTGCACTTTTCCAATTCTGGCCACTTGCATATCCCAAATTTTAACCATTTCCCCTTCAGCTGCCAGGGGCTTTAGCTCTGGAATTTCATTCCTAAACCTCCATCTCTAAAATGTTTCTTCATAAAGCCTACCTCCTTGACTTACCTTTTGATCATCTGCCCTGATATATATATTGTGGCTCAGTGTAAAATTTTATTCATTAACATTCCTGTGAAGCACCTTGGAACTTTTTATTACATCAAAGGCATTACATAAATGCAAGTTTTTGTTAAAGAGAGATCAACACACACTATCTGTACTTGTCTTCTTTTTCAAACAATCCTTCACCACCCCACTTGAAGTAATCAGTCTATTGTTTTCTACTCCTTGCTGGGTTATAGTTCCATGGGGCTGGCCCATGGAATTATCTCATCCAAACACCCAAACTTTATCCAGGGGAAAAGGCATTGAGTGTGCATGGGGTATTCAACTACTGAGAACATTATGCCTGAGTGAGATCCTATACTTGGCTCAGGTCCACACTTGATAGAAATCAAGAGCAGGATCTCACATTCATTCATTCAGAAATATAGAACTCAACAATAACTGAGATCAATCAATATTAAAGATGACAGGTTTGCATTTATATAGCACCTTTACAACTGTTGGGTTTTGCAAAGCAATTCAAAGCAAATTAAGTACTTCTGAAGTGAAGTCATTGCTGTCACGCAACAAATGCGGCAACCAATTTGCAGAGCAATGTGATAATGACCAGGCTTTGATCGAAAGATAAATATTGGCCAGGGCACTGGGATGCTTCTTTGAAATAGTGCCATGGGATCTTTTGTTTCCACCTGAAAGGGCACACAGTCTCGGTTTAACAACTCATCCAAAAGACAACACCTTCAACAGTGCACTTCCTCTGTACTGCACTGGACTATCAACCTTCATTTTTGTGCTGTGTTCCTAGGGTGGGACTTGAACTCTCAATCTGCTGACTCACAGGTGAAAGTGTGACTGAATGAGCTGTGGCTGGTTGTGGCACAGGTCATGGATTATATTTAGGATCTTTTGGTTTGAATAATTCAGGTACTCACTGCCTTAAACACCTAGATCACCAGGCAAGCTTTACTCTCTTTAAAAAAGGTGAAGAACATTAACTTGCTGTATATAATGATTTAAAATGCTTTTTAATATTGGGACAGTAAAGTGGTTATGGAGGTAGGGTTGCTAAGGGGGTGGGGATGGGGGTGGGTGCGATGAGCAAGAGCTTTACATTGCAGTTTACTGACCCATGTTGGTACAGTGGTTAAGGTTAGAATGCAACTAGAAGATGTATTCCACTGTCCAATCATTTGCGTTGGCTCACTGTATCAGACTCAAACATGATAAATGTCAACATGACAATAAAAGCTGACAGTTAAAGCTGGAACTGTACCTCCGCAAACGTTGCCATCTTTGGGAGAGGTGAGAATAGGGAGGAAAAAATGGCAAGTAAATTTACTACTTAAACACCAAGAGACTGAACCATTCTTTTTCAAGGTTGTTACTTGCACGCTTCTCAGTTTCAAGTTCTCATCTTTTTTGCCTTGCTTAGGCAGCAAAAGAGCCAAACTGAAAATTTACCAGAAGAGGCGGTTTCCATTTTTCTTTCCATTTCTGAATCCCAATTACTAACTGTTTTTACCCCCAGTTGCAGTTCGGCACTAGGGTTTGTAATGCTGTTCGAAACCTCAGATTCATCATCACAATTGGCTTTCATGCACTTATTTTGTGTAATCTCAAAGCCAGTTTTGTCATGGTTGTCTTCATTGTTATTGATTAAATCTTGCTTGCTCCACTCAAATCCTCCCATTCTATCATTACTGCACGGTGATATCTGTGCTTCACAAATCCGATTTTCATTCTCATCTGAAATTAACGGGGAGGGATGACTAATTGCATTGGGCTTTTCCACACTCTCGTTACAGCTATTTTTCTCTGTTGTACCAAGTTCAGTCGCAAGTGAGCCTCCTTCATCCATGAGAATCTTCTTCTACAGCCCAGGATGAGACCATCAATTTTCTTCAGTTTTTTAAAAATACAGTATACCTGGTAAAAATAAAGTTTAAAAAAGCCAATAAAGAAAAGGAATTATTAAATTTCAGATCAGTGCCATATTAGATTTGTAATGACAAAGTATTTTCAAGATATGACTGACATCCAATTATGCAGTTCAGATAAACTACAGCATTGAAAATGAGATTTACACATCACAAAGAACTGTCTTTTAAAAACTTCACATGGCTCTCATTTAATACTACTATACTAGATCCTGTCACATTATGTCATCTAAAAGCAGCCTTTTATACAGCACAATTTTTGTTTCCACATCCCAAAGGACACCAGCAGGATTTTGTAGAAAGTCAGAACAGTTTCATAGAATCTTACAGCATAAAAGTGCCTGTGTTAAAAGAATATAATAATGGATAACCTCATGAAACGTAGGAACAGACTACAAATTCAATTTTCACCTGCATCTAGTAAACCTATTGGCAATAGGAATACATGATGAATGGTTGGACCCTGGGAAATACCAAGGATCAGAGGGACCTTGGTGTGCATGTCCACTGATCCCTTAAGGTAGCGGGACAGGTAGATAAGGTGGTTAAGAAGGCATATGGATTAGCCGAGGCATGGAATATAAGAGCAGGGAGGTTATGCTGGAACTGTATAAAGCGCTGGTTAGGCCACAGCTGGAGTATTGTGTGCAGCTCTGGAATCCGCATTATAGGAAGGATATGATTGCACAAGAGAGTGTGCAGAGAAGATTTACCAGGATGTTGTCTGGCCTGGAGAGTTTTAGTTATGAGGAGAGATTGGATACATGGGTTATTTTCCCTGGAGTACAGGAGATTGAGGGGGTACATGGTTGAGGTATATAAAATTATGAGGGGCATAGATAGAGGGGCTGAGGGGAAGAATTTCTTCCCCCTAGAGGATGGTGGGAATCTGGAACTCACTGCCTGAAAGGATGGTAGAGGCAGAAACCCTCATAACATTTAAGAAGTATTTGGATGCGCATTTGCAATGCCATGGCATACAAGGCTATGGGCCTAGTGCTGGAAAATGGGATTAGAAAAGTTAGGAACTTGTTTGACAGGCGCAGACTCAATGCGCCGAAAGGCCTTTTTCTGTCCTGTAGACCTCTATGACTCTACAATAGCTTCAATATACAATTCACTTGTTGGAATGATACCCATTAACTTTAATTAGTTTTCTTAAGTGCAACATAAAATCATATTTAACATTGTAGCCACAGTAAAAGATGCCAAGATTGATGCAATTTCCTATAAGCAGCATGTTTCCGTGACATGAAAATAAAGTGGTTTTCTTGGTTGTCTGAACTGCAAATTCAGAAATTAATTTAAGAATTATACAAGAAATCTCAGAAGAAAATTTTTTTAAACATTGAAAACCTTAACTCAAGTGCCAATTCTTTTAAGTTCCTCCAGAATCACCAGTGATAGAATTCGTTAAATATACACTTAGTACCTATTCTGGAAAATTGGGACTATACCATTTAACAACTAAGATCACCAGCTCCCACCCTGTATCTTGGTCATCAACGATGGAATAGCAAATGAGTCATACTACCAAATTTCCCTCCACCTTTTGGGAAGAATTATGGCCTCTACTTAACATCAATTTTGAACATGGAAGCAAGGACTGATAATCTGGCTTCAGGAATTGTGTACATAATTCATTTTCCTTTCATACAGAGACGTGTAGCAGCATTAAGCAAACCTATTTTATGGCCAGAAGGTTGTTCTAGTGGCGTTCCACAGGGCTCACTACTGAGTCCCTTGCTTTTTGTAGCATATTTCAATTATTCAGATATAATGTAGGGGACATGATTAAGAAGTTTGTAGATGATACAAGAATACAGTGTGGTTGAGAGGGAAGAAGGAAGCTACCAATCGATTGGTCAAGTAGGCAGAAAAGCAGCATATGCAATTCAATCCACAGAAGTGAGGACAAAGCATTTTCCAATCACAGAGTTGAAGAGCGGTTATGCTGGAATTATATAAAACATCAGTAAGGCCACAGCTAGAGCACGGAATACAGGTCTGATCATTGTGTTACAGAGAGGATGTGACCACACTAGAAAAGGTTAGAGGCGATTTTCGGGTCAGGAATGGAGAATTTTAGCTACGAGGACAAATTCGATAGGCTGGGGTTGTTTTCTTTGGAAGTTAAGAAGCCTAAGGAAAAATTAGTTGAGGTATATAAAGTTATGAGGGACCCAGACAGACTGAATAGAAAGGACCTATTTCCCTTGTTAGAGGGATAATCAGGGGGAATAGATTTAAAGGAATTGACAGAAAGATTAGAGTGGAGCTAAAGGAGAAACTATTTTCCTACAGGGTGGTGGGGAATTGCAACTCACTGAAACACTTGGATCTGTACTTGAAGCGACCTATAGGGCTACAAACCAACAGCTGGAAAGTGGGATTAGGCTGAATAGCTGGTACAGACATGATGAGCTGAATGGCCTCTTCTGTGATATAAATTTCTATGTACCTATATGGCATGACTATGACTTTTACAACTACAAAATGACAAAACATTCCTATAGGTTTTTAAATGCTGAACAATTTGTCACCAGAATTATGATAAACATGAAAGTTTGCAGACGAGTGCAGGGAACCAGCATGGAAGTAAACCAAGTTAAGGGCATTAGTTCATAACATTGTTTACTCAATGTTTCCTATGTTAAACAGTGAACGCACTTCAAAAGTACTTCATTGGCTATAAAGTACTTTTAGACATCTGATGGTCTTCAATGAAATAGGCTCTGTGCTGATTCCATTGGTGAGGATAAGAGCTTGGATCTCATTGTGGAGTAGGTGAAGGATGGCGACAAATTTCTGGGAGCAGCCAAATTTGAGATGACGACCTCATAAGCCATGGCTGACAGGGTCAAAGGCTCCATTTCTCAATATTGTGTCAGGCTCAGTCTTGGCACACCCTGGACCTGAGCAAAGCCATTTGACATCTGAAAAGCAACAAAGCCTCTGAAGCAGATGGAATCTTTGCCAAAATTCTGAAGCATGGTGGAGATACGTTCCTGATATGGCTACACAACCTCATATCCCTCATCTGGGAAGGGGAGCATATGCCAGGGGATGTCAGTGATGCTGTGATCGTGATTGTATTACAAGAAGGGAGACAAGATAACTGCAGGAACTGGAGAGAAGTCTCTGCTGTCTGCTACAGGGAAGGCTATTGCAAGAATCCTCTTCAGTTGCCTCTCCACAGTCGCCAAAGAGCTCCTTCCAGGGATGCCGTGCAGTTTTTGCCCATCAAGAGGCACCAAAGACACAATCTTCACTATGCAGCAAATCCAAGAAAAATTTGAGGAACAGCATGGTCTTAGTTGACCTCACAACACGGTGTTCTGAAAACCTAAGTACTTTAGGTGAATTTGACTGTTGTTGTTCCATTTTTAATTTAAATTATGTCACCAAATGGTATAATCACAGATATAGCACAATCTCTGCTACAATTAGAAATGTCCAATTGCTTGAAAAAAAAAATGATCAGAAATATTCTCAATTATATTTCCAAAGGTAACTTTGATTGAAACATTAGATCTAATTTAAAAAATTGTGCACAAGGTTATTATTCAATAATATGCACATAATGAACTGAGAAAAATAGGAAAGAGTGATAGCCTTCTGTGGAACTGTAGCTCTAACGATATTCTTGCCAAAGTCCTAGGAGACAAAGCACTGTAAACAATTGTCGGTTTCTATTGCCTTATCAAACAGCGGCTGTCTTTCACAGGGCTTCTCCAACTCAAGTTAGCAGTATTGGGGGGTGGGGTGGGGTGGTGGGACGTGCAGCCGAGAAGTGGGTGGAAGGAAAGGGAGAAAAATAAGCCTGTGCCTTTTACTGCCATGTCTGTACACTGGTCCTTCAAAGCAGTATACTAGTTCCAAAAAAGCAATCACAATTCCTTTTCAGGATCATTCTGAAGTTAATAATTCAAGATCTCCTCCCTTTCAATAATTAGCTTTGTTTTTTATTCTCTGCATTCTACACAAAAATGTTTCTTCAATTTGTTGGTTTTGTAAGGAATGCCAGGAAACAAGAAGAAAATGCAATTGAAAACTTAAGTAAGCAGTGCTTGGCCAATATGTATGTCTCTGAATTTCTCAAAAGATAGTGTTTACCTGCTACAACACATTCATCACTGGAGGGGTAGACATGCAACAAAGCAAAAGGAAAAGAAAAACTAATTAAGACACATTTAAGTGTCTCTCTCAGAAACATCTCAAAAGTTTTTTTTTCCAAAAATAAGTGAATTGGAAAAGCAAATGGCTCATTTATGCAATGTAATAATTTTACTGACAGAAATTTCAACAAATAGAAGTGAGATGAATCATTAGGTAAGGTGATACTGGTCAGGGCAGAATGTTAGCTAAGATACTTTGAGAACTCAATAGTCTCCAGGGAGTGTTGTGGGAGCTTTGGAATCCTCCTGAATCACTGGGCCAAACAGACAGCCAAGAGCACGACCAACTTACTAAATCTAAACTCTAAATATGCCTTAACAAAAGCACCATGCACCTACATTTCGGTAATTATCTCTTTTTGTCTTCAAACGCAATCTTATTTCTAGCTTTTTATTACATTGTGATCTTTTTAATCATGCTTGTATTTGACAAGGAGCTATATTTAGGAGGGCTTTAACCTCTCCTTTCCGCCCCAAAGAACTGCAGTTTTGACTTTTTATATCTAATGGTTGTCACTCAACTACTTCATTAAAGATAGCGACTGTAAGGCACTTTCACATAAATTATGACTGAATTCCACAAAACCAATAACTGATCAGAACATGTTTTAAACAGAAAAATTCCAGGAATATTTACAGAAAAGGCATTAATAGACAACTAAGTATTACGGGTTTATGACAACGGCACCGTTGTGCAAAGATCTGACAACAGGCATGAGCTGACAATTATTTAACACAGAAATTGAGGGTTATTCTATCTACCAGAGTTAAGCGCTTTTGATCATTTGCACCAATGAAACTGAAGATATTTTTTCTGAAAACTGCTTTATATTCCAAACCATTGTGTGTAAAGTCATGAGAAAAGTGATGCATGAATGGAAAGATACACATATCAAATAAGATTTACCCCAAATTCCCTATGTGATCGAAGTACATTGATTCCTTGCATCCATACACCACCCATGCTGCCGCCTCGCCAGCCACTCCAGTAAAAGCAGAAGTTTTACCTCAAAGTGCAACAGATTCAAATTTCAACTACAATTTTGCACTGGTCCCAAATCTTCTACTCACCACTGTTTTTTTTTTACACAATTGCAAGGAATCATCCAACAAGACACCAAAAATTAGCATATCTAATTAAATATGTACACTCATTTGATGCATATTGATCACATCAATATCACGAAACATAAGTGACTGGAAGCTGGAGCTCAATGGTCGACAGTGCAATAGAGACAGGGCAAGGTCCAGGAACACAATATGTTGCCATCTGCCCTATGATTCAGATGCAAGATGACAATCCCTACAGTGACTTAAGTTCTTCCCTTCATATATTACTTTTGATCATCAACAAAGCATTGTAAGCGCATCAATAGTACTACTAAGCTGCACTTACACAGCAATAACCTGCTCAATGGCACCCAGTTTTTGGTTCTGGCAGAGTCACTCAGCTCCTGACCTCATTACAGCCTTGGTCCAAACATGGACAAAAAAGCTGAATTCAAGAGGTGAGATGAGTGTGACTGCCCTCGACATCAAGGCAGCATTTGATCAAGTGTGGCATCAAAGGGCCCTAGCAAAACTGGAGTGAATGGGAATCAGGGGGAACACTTTCCTCGAAGCTAAGTCATACCTAGCACAAAGGAAGATGATTGTGGATGTTGGAGGTCAATTACTTCAGTTCCAGGACATCAATGCAGGAGTTCTGCAATATAATGTTCTAGGTCCAACTATTTTCAGTAATGTCCTCTCCTCCATCACAAGGTCAGAAGTGGGGATGTTGACTGATGTTCAGCACCATTTGCAACTCCTCAGGTACTGAACTAGTCCATGTTCATATGCAGCAAGGCCTTGTAGATGGTGGAGAAGAGCAAAGTTGACGTTTCGAGTCCTCATAACCCTTCAGTGCTGTTGAAGGGTCATGAGGACTCGAAACTTCAACTTTGCTCTTCTCCACTGATGCTGCCAGACGTGCTGAGTTTTTCAAGGTATTTCTGTTTTTGTCTTGGATTTCCAGCATCTGCAGTTTTTTGTTTTTATCACCAGGATGTTGCCTGGGATGAAACATTTAAGTTATGAAGAGAGGTTGGATAGACTTGGGTTGTTTTTGACAGAGCAGGGAAGATTGAAGGGCGACCTGATCGAGGCATACAAGATTATGAGGGGCATTGACAGGGTGGATAGGGAGCAGTTGTTCCCCTTAGTTGAAGGGTCAGTCACAAGGGGACATAAGTTCAAGGTGAGGGGCAGGAGGTTTAAGGGGGATGTGAGGAAAAACTTTTTTACCCAGAGGTTGGTGATGGTCTGGAATGCATTGCCTGGGAGGGTGGTGGAGGATGGTTGCCTCACATCCTTTAAAAAGTACCCAGATGAGCACTTGGCACGTCATAACATTCAAGGCTATGGGCCAAGTGCTGGTAAATGGGGTTAGGTAGTTAGGTCAGGTGTTTCTCATATGTTGGTGCAGACTCGATGGGCCGAAGGGCCTCTTCTGCACTGTGATTGTGTGTGATTATCTGATGTGCCATCTTTCAAGGTCCAGCCAACTGTTTTGATGGACATAAAGGACCCCTTGACACGTTCATCTCATTGCTGTGTCCAAATCGGTTGCCATGTTTGCCTCCAATTCTATCGAGTACTTTAAAATTAATTTGTGGGCTGAAAAGAGCCTGGGATATACCGAGAACTTGAAGGGTACTAAACAAATGCAAGCTCTTTTGTTCGACAGTATACTAGCTAAAATATAACACAAGGAGCAGAAAACAAACATATTTAAGAGTGGAGATAACAAATTTATGAAAGAAAGGAAAGTGGTTATAATTAAATTTTAAAATACAGCTGATGGCTTATGGAAAATGTTACACCCAACAAGTTAGCAATGTTCCAGTTGTTGAACTTGTACCACCACACTCAAAGGAATCAGCTGAGAGTATAGGGTGGGGAAAATAAGGCAAATTTTATTCCATCTGTTCTGGTATTGTATTTTCCATTTCTCCACCAAAAATTTGTACCTTGTCTTTTCTCTCATTTAGGCATCGTCATTAGTACATGTATTCTTTTTGCAATCAATTGTTTTACAAAACCAGCAGACTCACCAAAGAGCTTTGTATGCTTTAGGCATGGAAGGAATTACAAAGCACAGCAAAGATATGTAATTCCAAAATCATACCCCCAAAGTTGATTAAGCAGCTGAAGAGTTATACAGATATTAACAGTGCGGCTTGTTTTTTGTTCCAGAGAGATGACATTGCTTATAAGTTGTTTTTAAGATTAGGTTTCTCGTGGTGTTTTTTTCTCATGCAGCCAACATCAACCCTGATGTAAGCTTGCCAAATCCAATAAAGCAGGGACCAAGACGACCCAGTAAAAACAAATTTTGCAGCCCTTAGCAAGCGGACCCCTAATTCAGAACTGTCACTAATTGAACGAGACCCTCCCACCTCCCCAGCAACCCTGACCCCACTAAACCAATATAAACGCTTTGACTGTTGACAGTGGGAGGATAGTCTAATAGAATAATCACACATGGACTCTGGATGGAGAGAATTTGATGGGCAGAAGACCTCTTGTCATTCCAGACTTTTGTAGTGATCGAATCTTTAATACTTTAAATAAAGCTACTACTCCTTTAAAGCCTTAGAAGAATTTGTACAGAACAAAATAAACCTCTCTAATTCCCCTGAAGCAAGCTCAAATTGTTACTGTTTAAAAATTATTGCTTTAGAAAGATTACAAAGAGAACTGGCAAACTTCACTTGCAGCTGAAACTACAAAATATGTAGAGCATACAACAGCTTCCAACTTGCAACAAAGTATTTAAATGAGATTTTCAATTATATACATATTAAGTTATGTAGCTGCATCCAAAGTACTTCATAAACGTACACCTGGGGGAAAAAAAGTGCAAAAATAGCACACACTAATACCTGTAATATAAGATCAAATTCAGTTATTTTTGAGTGCAATTGATACAAAATGCAATTTTCAAACAAAGAATAAAATTCACTAAAACTCAGGCAGAAACTACGATTGATGTCACTTCATTAAGACATTCCTTAGTCCATTATTTTAATAATAGTATTAACCTGATCATGTTTATTTAACATGACATGATGCCATCATTAAAATAGTGGAGAGGGAAGTGACAGGAACACAAGCAGTTGCAGTTACTATCATCAGTAATTTCACTTTATCATTTGTGCACAATACACCTTTACCACACAAAACCGCTTGCTTGTAATTAACAAGAATAACTTTTTTTTATCTTAGCTATCGAATTGAGATTCAGCAAATTTGGCTGAACAGAAATTTAGTTTCATATGAAAACCTATTATTAGACTTCAAAGGGTATTTTGGTTTATTACAGTAGAGCTTCAACAGTCAAAATAATTTCAAAAGGAGTTACAACACCTTAGCAACCTTCATGGATCTGTTCAAATGCAATGAACAAGCAAGTCTGATATTGTGCAAAACAAATGGTCCAGATTTTGTGGTTGCAGTGAAGGTGAAACTGCCAGTTTGCATTGTCATCACTCTGTGAAACTGATGGCAACTTCTGACACTCTGACACAACTAAGCGCAGAATGAGTCACTGCAGCTGCTTTTGTACACTTTTCTGAAGCTCCATCCACGAAGACAAGTTGTGGCAGGAACACACTATAAAATAACGGCGTCTTTGCTTTCTTAATATATTGTTCAGCAACTCCCAAAGGCATCCGCTACAATCACAACCTTCTCTGGCACAATTTTCAAGACAGTTTTTTTGTTTGACTCTCCCTTGCTCATTATGGATCTGGTCCACACCTTGGTCACTCACCTTTCCCAAATGAGCTAACTTGGTGCTGGTCCTCTCAATTCCCACTCATGGAACTGACAGGCTATGTGCTGCAATCTCACCACAGGGATATGTCCGCTTACCAGCTCTGTATTTGAGCACTAGCTCAGCGCTGTGTCTCCAAAACTTTTCTTTGCAGTCAGCACACTGTTTCCAATACACTCCAACCTGCGACTTTGTTGCGGTTTGACCAAAGCATTAAGGGTCGTCTCATGCCATGTGGCGCAATCTAAGGCTTATCACCATGTTGTAGCTGTACTTAAACTTGCTGCCAACTGTCTTCACCACAACTCATTAGCCAGCTATTATAATGATATATCTTGGGCTTCTTTACTGTACAGGACACCAATCACTCATAAGGGATTTGGTAAACTTGTTGTGGGTTAATTTATTTAGACTGGGCACATGAGAACAGTTATACACAGGTAAAAAGCTAAAGTCATCAGATCTATGTGCACCTGTGCTCTGCTCAAAGCAAAAGTGAAAATAAGACTGGATCACATGACATGTTGCCCTTCTAGTGGTGTCATGGAATTTTTTTTTTTATTTGTTCATGGGATGGCATTTATTGTCCATCCCCAAGTGCCCTTGAGAAGGTGGTGGTGAGCTGCCTTCTTGAACTGCTGCAGTCCATGTGGTATACGTACCCCCAAAATGCTGTTTAGGAATGAGTTCCAGGATTCTGACCCAGTGACAGTGAAGGAATGGCGATATATTTCCAAGTCAAGATGGCGAGTGGCTCGGAGGGGAACTTGCAGGTATTGGTTGCCCTCGTCTTACTAGATGGTAGTGGTCCTGGGTTTGGAAGGTGCTGTCGAAGGAGGCTTGGTGAGTTTCTGCTGTATATTTTGTTGATGTGCACACTGCTGTCACTGTGCATTGGTGGCGGAAAGAGTGAATATTTGTGGATGGAGTGCCAATCAAGCGGGCTGCTTTGTCCTGGAAGGTGTCAAGCTTCTCGAGTGTTGTTGCAACTGTATTACAACACCAGATTGTCTGGGGCTGTTTCTGGAGACCCACACAATACAAAGTACTGCCTTAGCATTGTATCCCATCCATTGGTCAAAACGGGCTGATTTTGTTTAGTCTATGTGATAGTAAGAATCTGTATTCTGCCACCATCACATTCACGTAACTTAGGTAAAAGCAATAGGGTAGCCAAGTAATTCTATTGTTATCAACGACTTCTATCCACAGTAAAAATTACAGACAGCTTTCAATGAAGTATAAAAGGTGAATTTCAATCATATGCTCCAATACCCATCAGTGACCGCAATCTGCTAACATACCAAAACAGAAATAAAGATCTGCAGACTGGGTGACTGCTTTGCAGAACACCTTCAGTCTGTCTGCAAGCATGACCCAGACCTCCCTGTCGCTTGCCATTTCAACACTCCACCCTGCTCTCATGCCCACATGTCCGTCCTTGGCTTGCTGCATTGTTCCAGTGAAGCTCAACGCAAACTGGAGGAACAGCACCTCATCTTCCGATTAGGCACTTTCCAGCCTTCCGGACTGAATATTGAGTTCACCAATTTTAGATCATGAACTCTCTCCTCCATCCCCACCCCTTTCCAATTTTCCCCCTCCTTTTTGTTTTTTCCAATAATTTATATAGACTTCTCTTTTCCCACCTATTTCCATTATTTTTAAATGTATTTCCATCCATTGTTTTATCTCTACCTTTTAGCCTTTTTTGATTCCTTCACCCCACCCCACCCCCACTAGGGCTATCTGTACCTTGCTTGTCCTGCTTTCTACCCTTAATCAGCACATTCCTTTAGATAATATCACCACCTTCAACACCTCTTTGTCCTTTTGTCTGTGATATCTTTTGGTTATGTCCACCTATCACTGGCCCTCTATCCAGCTCTTCTTGTCTCCCCCCCCCCCCAACCAGCTTATATTTCACCTCTTTTCTAGTTTTCCTTAGTTCTGTTGAAGAGTCATGCGGACTTGAAACGTTAACTGTGTTCCTCTCCACGGATGCTGCCAGACCTGCTGAGTTTTTCCAGGTATTTTTGTTTTGGATTTCCAGCATCCGCAGTTTTTTGCTTTTAATAAAGATGTCTCCTGGCTTCAAGAATCCACTACACATTGTGTTGTTGTGGATGGTGAATTTCTGGGGATACACGAAGTGCGATACGACCATTAGTCAGTGTCTGGGAGACACAAATTCCTCTGTCAATCCATGTATTCATCCAAATACTCTTTATTTCTGTGTTATGCATTTGTTTTAACCTGTTACTATATTCCAATATTCTGTACTGTTCCTGGGGCTGTTTCTAGAGGCCCACTCAACACAAAGTACCTCTTTAGCATAATATCCCACTCATTAGTCAAAATGATCAACAGTCGGCAGGACCTTGTCCTGCCAAAGGTCCTGCCACCCATAACACAAACACACACAATAACTAGGAGCCAAACAAATTGTCTTAATCCCCTAGCACAACTTTTTTATTTTAAAAATGCATCAAATTTTACGTAGCAGTGTGTTTTCAGTGTAGAATGTCTAACCCATCAGACAACTGAAGTCATATTATTTTCTTTGGCCTTCCTTGGGTCACCCTATTGCTCCACACCACCTTTAACTTGGAAGACATGTAGATCATCTGATCTATGGACCTCACGAAAGCCAACTCCGAAACTAGTTATCAATGCTAGCCTCTAATCACAACAGTGCTATTGGCATTAGCCTAAACAGCTTGCAGCACAAATGCCTAGATTAAGTCTCCATTTTATGGCCTGACTATATATAAGCTGACCCACAAGACAATGATGTCAGTGCTACATTACTGATCTGTAATGGCACTCCCCAACCTCAGGCAAGATATAGAGCCAGACAAGAAAATCACCCAATGTCATTTCGCACTATCTACACATTTCATAATGCTAATGACATGTTTGAGACTTTAGAGAAACTACATATGTTTGAATCTCAAAACCAGTTTCCCTGGTTAAGAATTCAAAAGTGTTGGTATAATTAGTGTAACAGGTCTGCAAATATAACGCTTGCTATGATTTCAATGCTGACTTTTATTCAGCAACTTCTTACAATCGCACGGCTGAGATCATATGGAGATCAAGAACATAAACCTAAATTGTTAAAACCAACCTGCAACACACTAGAACCACAGCATGTAATTCTGTTTTAAAAAGAGAATTCTAAGTCAGCAAGGCTGAAGCAAGAGTTAAATTTGGATATTTCTGCAGTCAATAAACAGACACATCCCTTCCTGCCGGTCTGGCAGAGACTATTACTTGCATTCTGGTCAAGTACCAAAACACCACATTAATCTACTGCAGCTGCAGGACAAAGAACACAATGTGTCTCCTCCCAGTAAATAAATCCCCTAAAGAGATGAAGGGCAAGGGAGATTACCACAAGAGGAAAGGGAAAATAAAAACATAAAAGGTACCCTGTGAGCAGTTTGCAGTGCATAAAGGAACTGGTACAAAAACTTTAAAAACTACAATTGCTATGCAAACTGTAACTGCTTAACAGTTAAATGGACACATTAATTCCATTTTCACAGCCCAATATTCTGGTTAAACAGCAGTATTAGATTAAGTTGCAATGAACGGCATGCTGCAGGTTAAAGCTCTACTGTAGCTTTATCCCAAAATGTGTAAAATAAAAATGTGTTAACCAGGATAATTCCAATAACTACAACCTTCATTGATTGCCTCAATCAGTAATACTCCTGCTTTTACATCAGAAGGCTGTAGTGCCAAACCTCACGATTGATTTAAACAATGAAAGGAAGATTGTAAGAGGTATTATCTTTTAGATGAATTGTTAATTTAAACCCAGTCTGCCTGTTCAAGTGGATGTAAAATCTCATTTTATTTGTGTTATGTATTTGTTTTAACTTGTTACTATATTTCAATATTCTGTATCTGTACCTGGGGTTGTTTCTAGAGACCCACTCAACACAAAGTATCTCTTTAGCATAATATCCCACTTGTTAGTCAAAATGATCAATGACCTTGTCCTGCCACCCGTGACACAAACACAATAATTAGGAGCCAAACAAATTGTCTTAATCCCCTAACACACTTTTTATTTCAAAAATGCACCGAATTTTATGTAGCAGTGTGATTTGTGTCTGTCTCACCAGAAAACTGAAGTCGTATTTTCTTTGCCCTTTCTTGGGTCACTCCTTTGCTTTATGCCACCCTTAACCTGGAAGACAGGTAGATCATCTGGTCTACGGACCTCACGAATTCCACTCTGAAGCTAGTTATCAATGCTAGCTTCTAATCGCAAGAGTGCTGTTGGCATTAGCCTAAACAGCTTGCAGCACGAACACCTAGATTAAGTCTCCATTTTATTTTTAAAAATTCATTTATGGGGTGTGGGCTTCGCTGACTGGTCAGGATTTATTACTCATCCCTAACTGCCCTTGAGAAGGTGGTGGTGAGCTGCCTTCTTGAACCGCTACAGTCCATGTGGTGTAGGTACACCCACAGTGCTGTTAGGAAAGGAATTCCAGGATTTTGACCCAGCGACAGTGAAGGAACGGTGATATATTTCCAAATCAGGATGGTGAGTGACTTGGAGGGAAACTTCCAGGTGGTGGCGTTCCCATCCTATCGGCTGCCCTTGTCCTTCTAGATGGTAATGATCGGGGGTTTGAAAGGTGCTGTCGAAGGAGTCTTGGTGAATCCCTGCAGTGCATCTTGTAGATGGTACACACTGTGGTACTATGCGTCGGTGGTGGAGGGAGCAAATGTTTCCAGATGTGGTGCCAATCAAGTGGGCTGCTTTGTCCTGGAAGATGTCAAGCTTCTTGAGTGTTGTGGGAGCTACACTCATCCAGGCAAGTGAGGAGTATTCCATCACACTCCTGATTTGCACCTTTGGGGAGTCAGGAAGTAAGTCACTTGTTGCACGATTCCTAGCCTCTGACCTGCTCTTGCAGCCAGAGTACTTACATGGCTAGTCCAGTTCAGCTCCTGGTTAATGGTAACCCCCAGGATGTTGATAGTGGGGGATTCAATGATGCCATTGAACATCAATGGGTGATGGTTGGATTCTCTGTTGTTGGAAATGGTCATTGCCTGGCACTTGTGTGGCGCAAATGTTACTTGCCAATTGTCAGCCCAAGCCTTGATATTGCGCAGGTCTTGCTGCATTTGAACATGGACTGCTTCCATATCTGAGGAGTCGCAAATGGCGAACATTGTGCAATCATCAGCGAACATCCCCACTTCTGACCTTATGATGGAAGGAAGGTCATTGATGAAGCAGCTGAAGATGGTTGGGCTGAGGACACTACCCTGAGGAACTCCTGCAGTGATGCCCTGGAGCTAAGATAACTGACTTCCAACAACCACAACCATCTTCCTTTGTGCTAGTTATGACTCTAACCAGCAGAATTTTCTCCCCCCAATTCCCATTGACTCCGGTTTTGCTAGGGCAGCCTTGGTGTCAAGGGCAGTCACTCTAACCTCACCTCAGGAGTTCAACTCTTTTGTCCATGTTTGAACGAAGGCTGTAATGATGTTAGGAGCTGAGTGGCCCTGACAGAACTCAAACTGGGTGTCAGTAAGCAGGTTATTGCTAAGCAAGTGCTACTTGATAGCACTGTTGATGACCCCTTCCATTATTTTACTGATGATTGAGAATAGACTGATGGGAAGGTAATTGGTTGGGTTGGATTTGTCCTGCTTTTTGTATCCAGGACATACCTGGGCAGTTTTCCACAGAGCCAGGTAGATGCCAGGTTTGTAGCTGCACTGGAACAGCTTGGCTGGCACAGCAAGCTCAGGAGCACAAGTATTCAGTACTGTTGCCAGAATATTGTCCAGGCCCATAGATTATGCACTATCGAGTGCCTTCAGCCATTTCTTGGTATCACGTGGAGTAAATCAAAAAGGCTGAAGACTGGCCCGTGATGCTGGGGACAGGACCTCCGGAGGAGGCCGAGATGGATCATTCACTCAGCACTTCTAGCTGAAGATTGTTGCAAATGCTTCAGTTTTATGTTTTGCAGTGAGGTGTTGGGCTCCTCCATCATTGAGGATGGGGATATTTGTGCAGCCTCCTCCTGCAGTGAGTTATTTAATTGTCCACCACAATTCTCAATTGGATGTGGTAGGACTGCAGAGCTTAGATCTGATCTGTTGGTTGTGGGATCGCTTAGCCCTGTCTATGTTTGCTGCTTGGCATTTTTAGGTGTACCTGGTACTGATCCTGGCATGCCCTCCTGCACTCTTCTTTGAACCAGGGTTGATCCCCTGGCTTGATGGTAATGGTAGAGTAGGGGATGTGCTGGGCCATGAGGTTACAGATTGTGTTTGAGTCCAATTCTGCTGCTGCTGATGGCCCACAGCACCTCACGGATGCCCGGTCTTGAGTTGCTAGATCTGTTCGAAATCTATCCTATTTAGCATTGGTGATAGTGCCGCACAACATGATGGAGAGTATCCTCAATGTGAAGGCGGGACTTCATCACCACAATGATTGTGCGGTGGTCACTCCTGCCGATACCGTCATGGACAGATGCACCTGCGGCAGGGAGGTTGGTGAGGATGAGGTCAAGTACGTTTTTCCTTCTTGTTCCCTCACCACCTGCCACAGACCCAGTCTAGCAGCTCCAGCAACTTGGCCAGCTCGGTCAGTCGTGGTGCTACTGAACTGCTCTTGGTGATGAACATTGAAGTCCCCCATCTAGAGTACATTCTTCTCCCTTGCCATCCTCAGTGCTTCCTCCAAGTGATGTTTAACCTAATTGCCATCACCTAATGCAGCTTATCCTGTACTTGGATGTAATTTTCTGTACTTATTTATCCAGACTTCAAAACAAAATTTAAGCCAGAGGTGTCAGCTTTCTTCATATTTTCAATATTTGTGTGATTTCACAGGTCTGTCCAGGTTGATAGGCCATCCCATTAGGGTAACTAATCCAACAAACCCAGTTCTCCATTATCTAATTTCTTATTGTGGTTCCATATCACCTCGTGGTAATCAGCAGGCGGTTTCCTTGCCCTTAACAAAAACAGAATTACCTGGAAAAACTCAGCAGGTCTGGCAGCATCGGCGGAGAAGAAAAGAGTTGACGTTTCGAGCCCATGTTTGACATGCCACAAGACTTCATAGGGTCCGGAGTTGATGTTGAGGACTCCCAGGGCAACTCCCTCCCACCTGTATACCACTGTGTCACCACCTCTGCTAGGCCTGTCCTGCCGACGGGACAAGACATACCCAGGGATGTTGATGGTGGTGTCTGGGACATTATCTGTAAGGTATGATTCCGTGACCATGTCAAGCTGTTGCTTGACTAGTCTGTGAAGCAGCTCTCCCGATTTCGGCCCTCGCCCCCAGTTGTTAGTAAGGAGGACTTTGCAGGGTCAACAGGGCTGATACTGCCATTGTCATTTCTGGTGCCTAGGTTGTTGCCGAGTGGTCCATCCACTGTGGGCCATTAGCAGCAGCAGAATTGTTTCATTTTTTGTGACTTTGTTTGTTACAACTGAGTTGCTTTTAAGAGTCAACCACATTGTGTGGGTATGGAGTCGCATGTAGGCCAGATCAGGTAAGGATGACAGATTAGTGAACCAGATGGGTCATCGTCAGACTTTTAATTCTAGATTTTAATCGAATTCATCTGCCGTGGCGGGATTCGAACCCGGGTCCTCAAAGCATGTGGAAGAATAAAATACATTATACTTATAAACTTCAAATCCATGTATAATGAAGTTACTGTAGAAAGTCCCCAAACAGTCACGCAGCCAGCACATAAATTAGCAAATCAAAGGGCCAGTGTTACCTTCCCAGACTAAGGGGCTCCGGATGTCAGATACAGTGGCAAAATCTAAGAGAAAAAACTATTGTGTGTGCATTGCCCAGGATATGTAACCATTAACACTACGTATTTGCTAAACCATTGACATTGTCTTGTCTACCTGCTAAACTATTGATAAAAACAAAAAAACTGCGGATGCTGGAAATCCAAAACAAAAACAGAATTACCTGGAAAAACTCAGCAGGTCTGGCAGCATCGGCGGAGAAGAAAAGAGTTGACGTTTCGAGTCCTCATGACCCTTCGACAGAATACTCAAGTTCTGTCGAAGGGTCATGAGGACTCGAAACGTCAACTCTTTTCTTCTCCGCCGATGCTGCCAGACCTGCTGAGTTTTTCCAGGTAATTCTGTTTTTGCTAAACTATTGACATTGTCCTGTCTAATTGTTAAATCATTAACACTGGTCACTATCCTTTGAAGCCATTTGAAACTATTGTAATTGCCCAAGTTTCTGTCACAAAACTTTTGCTATATCTATGTGTGTAAAGTGTTAGTCAGTGTCAGCTAGCTCCACTGTAAGCTGCTGGGCTCTCCGTGATATCACGATTTTAATAAAAGGCTTCCGAGACAAACCTCCTGGGTCTGAGTGTTCACTCCGATTTCCGCGACAGAGCATTACCCCGGATTGTTTCTGGAATACTAGTCCAACGACACCACCACTACACAATGGTCTGACTATAGGCTGACACACAAGACAATGATGTCAATGCTACATTACTGATCTGTGATGGCACTCCCCAACCTCAGGCAAGACACAGAGCCAGACGAGAAAATCACCAAATGTCATTTTGCACTATCTACACATTTAGTAATGTTAATGACATGTTTGAGACTTTAGAGAAACTACATACGTTTGAATCTCAAAAACAAACAAGCAAAGTATTCCAGTCAACATTCCCTTCAACCACAGATTCTTAAGGGGCTTGACAGGGTAGATGCTGATAGGTTATTTCCCCTTGTGGGAGAGTCTAGGACCAGAGGGCATAATTTCAGAATTCAGTGGTCACCTACTTAAGACAGAGATGAGGAAGAATTTCTTCTCAACATGGTAGTGAATCTGCGGAATTCTTTACCACAGGGGGCTGTGAAGGTTGGGTCATTAAGTATATTCAAGGCCGAGATAGACAGGTGTGTAATCAGCAAGGGAATCAAGGGTTATGGGGAAAAGGCAAGAAAGTGGAGTTGAGGATTATCAGATCAGCCATGATCTCATTGAATGGCGGAGAAGACTTGATGGGTCGAATGGCTTACTTCCACTCTTACGTCTTATGGTCTAAACAGCTTACATATAATTATATAGAAATTACAGCATTGAAACAGACCAACTGGTCTATGCGCCATACAAGCCTTCTCACACTGATCATTAATTTGTAGGCTGTTGTGGGGAGTGATACTTCCTTGGTATTGAGGGTGGTTGCGGGCAGGAGGGGAATTGGGTGGAATGTCACAAAATCATGGACTGTTCTGAAGGTTTTGTAAGTTCCTTAGTTGGCCCATGCATTGTGATTTGGTCATTCACAAAAATTTAATTACAAAACTCTTGTAGCACAGAAACAGGCCATTCAGTCCAACAGATTCATATCAGTGCTCATGCTCCACTTATGCTGCCTCTCTTCTTCATCTAATCCCACTAACATATTCTTCTATTCCTTACTCCCTCATGTGATTATCAAGCTTCCCCTAAAATGTATCGGAGCTATTCGCCTTAACTAGACCTTGTAGTTGAGAGTTCCACATTAAAAACACTCTGGTAAAGAAGCTTCTCCTGAATTCTTGTTGGGTTAGTGACTATCTTATATTAATGGTCCCTAGTTCTGGTCTTCACAAGTGGAAACATCTTTGCTACCTCTACCCTATCAAACCCTTTCATAACCTTAAAGACCTGTATCAGATCAGTTCTGAAAGGTCATTGACTTGAAACGTAAACGGTTTCTCTCTCTACACAGATGCTGCCTAACCTGCTAAATGCTTTCAGCACTTTTTGTTTTCATTTCAGATTACCAACATCCATATGAGCCACTGTTCCTTGAACATTAATGTTCCAATGCTGCTTACACAAAATGGATTGCACGGTATTAATAAACATAATTCTTATTATTGCGTGTCTGTACTGTAAGACCACTTGAGCTGGGAATATGTTGGATAGACAGTGGTCCAGTGATCATTCACAACTAAGTACAGTGGTAGGATTTACAATATTAGAATGAATGAGTGTATGCTTGGGAGAAGCCAACAGTTTAGCTTAGACAATAGCCAGTATTCAGAGAAATAAAATAGGCACTTTTTGTTGCCCAGAGTAATGATATCAAATGATAGACCACTACCACAATATTAGAATAATTTTCCCAGGCAGTATAAAATCATAAAACATATAATTAAAAACCACAAATTTACTGGATCAATTATATTGTGAAGGGACCAGCCTGTATAAATTAGAGGTAAAATGATAACGATCTCAGCATACATGATTGCCAGATTTAAAGGTAAAACTAGGTCAATTATTTCACCAATTCCTCTTCCAATATACATTGAATAAGTCCTATTGTCAAAAATTTCAGACTGAGAGCCTGAATTACATTTAAAACAGTATAATTACAATATGTCAATCCACTCCAATTTAGAAACATAACTCAGAAGTGACCTGACAACTTTTAATTCCTTATTTATAATGTTTGATAGATACTGGTGGTTGTGTCACTTATTGGCCCCAAAGCAGATTCAGCAGAGCACCAGTGATTAGTTTTGTAAGAATTCACCGAACTGATACTATGCATTATTTGTAACAATTATAAACACAGCACATGGCACAAATTCAAGGCATTCTTGTTTACAAATAAACCACAATCACAAACTTGTGATAAAATTGGATCTACCCAACCAAAACAATGACCTACTAATGCAAATGGTTTCCCAGTAATGCTATGCTGTTGGTGATGCAATTAGTCTTAGCTTTGCATCAATTCAAATTGTGCAATACAAGCCAAAAAGAACAAGAACTCCAACAGAAGGTATAAGATCACCTCAAAGGAATATTCTCAGGTGACTTAGCTTTGCAGTCAAATTCGAGTCTGGAGATTACAAAGGCATGGATAAAGATTTGAGCAGCAGCTGAGTACAGGCAAGGGGCAAATATGGACAATATTACTGAGGTGAAAGTGGGTGCGCTTAGTAATGGAAAGAACATGGGGTTGAAAGCTGAGCTCAGGGTCAAATAAGACAGGGGTTGCCAACAGTTCAGTTCAGCCTTAGATAATGGCCTGAGTGGGATGGGGATGGGGAATGAGGTAGCTAGCAATAAAGTTAAAGCAGGGGCTGAAGCCAATAGCATTAGTCTTCCCAATATATGATTGGGGGAAATTCTGCTCATTCAATACTGGATGTCAGTCAAGCAGCGTGACAAATCATAGACAGCTGACGGTTTGGGAGAGTGGGCAGTGGGGTGGAGCTTGATGTCATCAGCATACATGTGGGATCTCACAATAACATATAGAGCTAGATTTTATTTATCATAAAGATATTATTTTGAGACCTGGCTAATACCCTGACACATTAGTGAAAGTGAGAAGGTAAAATTGCAAAAACTCAGGCAGAATATGATATTGAAATGGAAAATTCTCACAAAATTAAAAAAACCCACAAAATCAGATGGGGGAGGTGGGGGGGAGGGGGAAAGAGTGAGGGTAGGCAGCTACATTAAAATGATTTAGCCTAGGGATAGAATTCAGCCTGGCTACTGCAGCATATGTGAGTGATACTGCATGGAGAAATTTTAAAAAGAGATTTGCAGTTATATAGTGCTTTTCATGACCAAACATCTCAAAGTGATTTTACAGCCAATTTTGAAGTGTAGTCCCTGTTGTAAGAAATATGGCAGCCAATGTGAACACAGCAAGCTCCCGCAAACAACAATATGATAATGACCAAATGATCTTTTTTGTGATGTTGATTGATAGATTAGTAATATTGGTCAGGTTTGTCATGGCACTGGGGATAACTAAGATAAAAACAAAATACTGCGGATGCTGGAAATCTGAAATAAGAACAGAAAATGCTGGAAAGACTCAGCCGGTCTGGCAGCATCTGTGGAGAGAGAAACAGAGTTAACGTTTTGAGTCCGTATGACTCTTCTTCAGAGCTGGAGAAGACTCAGAGGAACTCAAAACGTCAACTCTGTTTCTCGCTCCACAGATGCTGCCAAACCTGAGTTTTCCCAGTGTTTTCTGTTGTTATCACTGGGGATAACTACCCCCACCCCACCCCCCACCCCCACCCCCCGTGCTCTTTCTTGGAAGAGTGCCACGGGATCTTTTAACGTTCTGGGGCTTCGGTTGTAAGTCTCATCCGAAAGACAGCACCTCCGACAATGCAGCGCGCCCTCGGTCCCACCACTGGAGCGTCAGCCTGGACATTTGTTTGGTTCACGTCCATGAATGACGACGTTGAACAGCTGTTAAATCCTGGGATTTAAAGCCAGACCCTAGTCGAACTGGATGAGGAGTCGAAGGACAGAGATACAGAAGGCAGAGAGAGCGAGAAGGGTGCACACACACAGGGAACAGGCTAAATTAAACCATTCCTGCCCAATAAAAACTACATTGAGGAATGGCACCGAGCAGTTGGGGATGAGGTGGACGATGTTGCTCTAAGAACCACATCAGAGGGCAGCTGCCCTGCAGTCAACATTCACAACACACAAACCGCGGGTTTGGGTGAAGATCGGCCTCCGGCACCGCCATCTGACTGAGCTCCCAGCGCACTGACCGGCCCGGGATGGGGGAGGAATATAGAAAAACAACAAAATATGTCGTGTTTAATGAACAGTCCGGAAACAAGAGCGCTGCCAGTCACGGAGAGACGGGACTCACCCGCAGTGAAAGCGGCAGTCGGCATCCATCGCCCGCCCAGCCGCCCTTTGGGCTCAGGCCTTCACCCTCCGGGACAACGGTCCCCGCGCGAGCCGCTTCTGAACAATTGCTTTTTTTTTGGGGGGGGGGGGGACGCGGTGCAGTGGTGAATGGATAGAGTAAGGGGAGCGCGCGCGCTCTCTCTCTCTCTCCTCTCACCTGCTCGTTCCTCAGCTCGCGCGCGCCAACGACCAGGCGGGCTCCAGGCTCGCGCTGTCGATTCTCCTCGCTCGCTCGAACATCCGGGTATCTCAGCGCCTGGCGCCCGCCCCCACCCCCAACAAAAAAAAAACGCAGCGCGCAATCACGCGCGCCCGAGACAGAGCCAGGTAACGACCAAAGAGAGGGTCTCTTACCTGCGCGGCGCTTCTACAGTCTCCCCCGCTGCTACCCTCAACGGGGGGCGGAAACAGCACATCACCCGCACTTCATCTCATTTCGACATTCAGGTGCCAAAATTGTACTCGGTGCTATTAATAAGCTGGATAAGAACGAACATTAGAAATAACAGCTGGATTAGGTCCAGCTCCGCCTTTCAATATCATTAAAGCTAGTCTTCTACCTCAACTTCATCTTCCCCAATTCTTTAATTCACTTAGTACCCCCAAATCTTGGGATAGTTGTATGAAATTCTTCTTTTCCCTCTATTTCAGCAGGGGTATTTTGTAGCTTGGCTAGGCCAGGCCAGTTATAGTACAGGTGGCACTTGCCCATTATTGGGCTTGTGACATTGGGATTATGCCCAGTATGACTATCAGCCCAGAGAAAATTGGGCACACTTAGGTATCAGTCTGGAATAAACTCTAAGGAAGCATGAAAGGGGAACAAGCTAACCATTTTTTTCCCATAGTTTTATCCAGTTTATTTAATCTTTTCAGCCCAGCTGGGGGCATTACCATTTGAGCCAGAAAATTGAGTGTGACATCTTTTGGTTCCCAGAGTATGAAATAATTAGACTTTTAGACCTAACAATGCTGGAGCTTCATCAAATATATTTCCTTCTGCTCCCCATGTGGCTGGTAGACATTGCTATTCGAGCAAATAACTGAAATGCAACAATGAAAATGGCACCTTGCGATTTATAATCAGTTCCTAGCACTTTACGAATACCATAACAATGCAACAGGTAGTTTAATTTCACTCCCAAAAACTTCAGCACTTACTTGGTGAGGGTGACACTGTGGGAAAATATCCTTCAAATTCAACATTAAACTGAGTTTCTGTTCAGATGGTAAATATTAAAGAGCGCATGATACTATCAAGGAGGAAACACTAGGTGCTATTTATTAGATCTTGCTTCAAATATTATGCAACAATTGGAGAAGATTCTAAGAGTCATATTAAGACTGTACCTTTAAAAAAAAACTTCATTGCTGTTCTCCTGAAGGTAAATCAAGGAAACCCAGGGAAAAAAAACAATGTTTTATTTGATCATGGGACAGTACCATCCCCCGTTCTCTAGGTGCTGGGCCTTCTTGAACTTCTGGTGATGACACTTTCATAGTGAAAGAGATTTCTAGTATTTTGACCAACAGTGAAGAAGGAATGATGGATGTATGTCCAAGTAAGAATGTTGTGGGACTTGGACAGTAATTAAACCATTATTAATTACCCTTCTGCAATGGGTGACCCAGTCACAGTATGTGTCAATTACATTGCCATTCCTCTTCAATCTGCTATATGTCACAGCAGCAGACATAAAAGACCCTTGATTATAATGGAAACCAGTGATGTTATCAACAAAGAGAAATCTGGTAGAAACATGCACCATCCCAGAACCCACCTACAAAAATGTTGGTATGCTCAAAAGTAAATTCATGGCATTACCAGGTCTTGGATTGACATGCCCAGCAATTCTGCTCATTCTCCTTGTAGGGAAGTGCTAGGCCTTCATTCAGATTCTGCTTGAGGCTAGGCAGATTGCCACAATCCTATGCCCTAAAACTTAATGATACCATGCAACTTGCCCAGTTTAATTTGCAAGTACTCCTTTGTTTCTCTGGGGTACATTAACCTCCAATGGGAGCATATGCTCTTTTGCTTCCGCCTCATGCCTCAGAGTGCATGAGGTGTGCTGGGGGGGAATATAGGGGTACAATAAAAACTTATTGAAAGGGAATTAATTACTTAAAATCTCCAGGCAGCCAGTGCTACCAAGCATATTGGCAGTTAAAAGGTTACCAGGTGAACCTTCCACAGCCTTAGGGCCTGCAAACAACAGAAAGGCCTTGGGAGCCGGACTGGAGTCAGAGCATTGGCAATAACAACTAAGATTAAGTGTGCTCTTCAACAGCTAAGGGAAGAACAGATGGTCCTAGTTTAGGTAGGAGGGAAGGTCTCTGCTTGGGTGAAAACAAATAGGGAAATAAGGCGCATGTACTTGTTACCAGAGATGTCTGTTTAATGTAAACCTATATGTTGACGAGATCGGAATCTGGAAACTGTTCTTGTACATGATCAATAATGTATAAATATACTGAATACTTGTAATTTAGCAGAGTACTGTCTCAAGCTGCATTGAGATGGTTCTCTCCTTGCAATGCTCAAATAAAATGATCGTGACTTGTACCTGAGACTCTGTGGTCTGTTTGTCAAAGTGACCACAACAGGAGTTATATTTCTTACGCTGACTTTTCCTGTTGCTAAGAGGGAAATAAATAGAGGTTCATCATTGATCTCACTTTTCACTATCTGCAAGTAGGAATGCATCCTTTCCTTAACCTTAGTGCCCCTGCCCTACTCCAACTCTGAATAAGGGGTACATCGCAACTGCATATGTCTCTGCTTGGGCCTAAATGGAATAAGCTCTTGATAATGTCTGTATATGGTAATAGGACTAATGTGGTTTTTAAACTATGTAGTAATGCTGATTCTTTACTTTATTGGACATAGCACCCTGCTATCTCTCAATGATTATTGCCAATTGTAAAGTGTTCATAATAAAATACACAATTTTCACAGCTGTGTTTTGTCTCTTTCACTCCACCCCTACCATTGCTATTAATTATGAATGCAATTTAGTTTCAGTTTTGGAAACCAGAACAAATTGGAGTTTTGAAAGCATAGCTGGATGACATAAACACACTGAAGTGAGACAGTGTTTCTTGACATTATTAATCAGTGATAACAAATAGAGTCATTCACATAACTAAAAGCAGCTGTACAAACAATAGAAATTCCGAAGTGATGGGAGCACAAGTGGGTTATATGGCCCCTCAAGCCTACTCCTCCATTCAATAAGATCATGGTCGATGACCTGCCTCAACTCCCTTCCATGTTTTCTAAAAATCTCTCAACCACAGTTTTGAATATACTCAACAGCTGAACATCCATAGAATTTCAAAGATTCACAGCCTTCTGAGTGAAGAAATTTCTCATCTCAGGTCTAAATGGCTAGCCCCTTATTGTTGAATACAGTTGAATGCAACCATGTCAGGTTGGATTATGATCCTGTAGTGCATTATTCTCAGATTTTGATTTAATTCCTCAAATGCACAGGCAGAAATTTAAGAAACTCAGGAAATTCTTGCAGATGAATGATTATTCAGCTCAAAGAGGAGGCAGATTTAGCTGGAAAATTATGAAGGTCTTTGCCATTTCTAATGCTAGCAGACAAATTACTGGAAATATTTCCAAACAATTTTTAAAATCTGGTTATATGATCTGGTGTGTAAAACTCTAGCAGCTCCACACACGTTCATAGAACGTGAGCACAGAACAGCAGTCACACAGGTGGGATGAGTTTGATCACATTGTTCACAGTTGAGTCACTCAGCAAGCCAGTTACTCTCACTGCCCTGGTTAAAGAGCCAGAAGCTGGAGAGAAATGTAGCAAGGCAGACCACAGGGTAAACCACTGACTGTCTCAGAAATCCTGCAAAGTAACCTAGGAATCCTTGTAAGCCTCCAAGGTACGATAAGGCAAGTTGTGCAGTAACTAGTAATGTAGGTAAATTGCCCCTTGCCTTCACAGTTTGAATATTACACATATGATGGGCTTATGTGATGAAGGCTGCTCATTCACAACAGCACATGGCATCCTGTTGAAGAATTACCATTGTGAACAGCAATGTTACCCACATTTGGCGAATGTAAATGACCACAAAAGGTATTCGTGACCAGAGTTTAGCTGGAATATTTTAGTTAAATAGAATTCAGGGAGGTGGGAGCTTATTCATCCTTACCACTTGAGCTTTTATAATGAAACGACACTGAAATGAAAGGCATCATCGATGGACAGTTTGGGAATGAAGAGATCAGGACTTGCTGGTTTAGCTTTGAGCACTGCAGAAGCAAGGACACCATCACATGATTCTCAAGGCTCCACAATGCAGAGAGGCCTGGACAGAATGTGAAGCAAGTTACAGGAGGGGCAGCTTGTCACACCAAGTATGAACGCTCAAGGATAAGCAGATAGAAAGCTCAGGCCTCACATACTATAGCTTAGATAGGGATGTGACCTGCCATCCAGCTGGCACAGGATGTTTGGGAAGCTGGTTTGCGCTGCACATCACAAGATGGAACCTTACCTTTTCTCAGAGGAGAAATAAATACAAGTGGTACACCACTCACTGCGGCTAAGGTGAACTGTTGATTGGGTTAAAAACAAAAAACTGCGGATGCTGGAAATCCAAAACAAAAACAGAATTACCTGGAAAAACTCAACAGGTCTGGCAGCATCGGCGGAGAAGAGTTGACATTTCGAGTCCTCATGACCCTTCAACAGAACTCAGTTCTGTTGAAGGGTCACGAGGACTCCAAACGTCAACTCTTTTCTTCTCCGCCGATGCTGCCAGACCTGCTGAGTTTTTCCAGGTAATTCTGTTTTTGTTGATTGGGTGCATCTGCCTTGTCTAGCTAGTAGAGCCAGTTTTGTGGAACCTACAAGAGTTTACAGCTATAGCCCCTCAGTATAGCAGGGGTACACAGTGGACCAGCCACAGCGACAACTTGGAGCATGTCAGCTGACACTTGCCCAACAATAAATAGAACTTGATTACGCCTCTAAAACAGATGGAGACATTTTTCTGCATTAAAGGCGCTATGTAAATATAAGATAAAAGCAAAATACTGCTGATGCTGGAAATCAAACAACAAAAATAAAAATAGCTGGAAAAACTCAGCAGGTCTGACAGCATCTGCGGAGAGGAACACAGTTAACGTTTCGAGTCCGTATGACTCTTCATCAGAACTTCTGATGAAGAGTCATACGGACTCAAAACATTAACTGTGCTCCCCTCCACAGATGCTGTCAGACCTGAGTTTTTCCAGCTATTTTTGTTTATGAAAATATAAGATATTGACTGATATTGAACAGCAGTTGACAATATCTGATGCATCAAACAGAAGGTATTGTCTGTCTCTTGGGCAAGCTTGTATGCAGCATAGGAGAACATAACGTAAGACACAAGAGGAGTAGGCCATTCAGCCCTTGAGTCTGCTCCACCTATCAATAAGATCGTAGCTAATCTAATTATGGCCTTAACTCCACTTTCCTGCCTGCCCCCCATAACCTGTGACACACTTGTCAATCAAAAATCTGTCCAATATATTCAATGACCCAGCCTACACTGCTTTCCAGGGAAGAGAATTCCAAAATCTAACAACCCTAAGAAATTCCTCCTCATTTCCATCTTAAATAGGTGACCCCTTATTTGGAAATTGTGCCCCCTAGTTCTAAACTCCCCCACACGGACTCCCCCTTTCAGCATCTACCCTGTCAAGCCTCCCCAGAATTTTATATGTTTCAATAAGATCGCTTCTCATTCTTCTGAACTCCAGTGAGTATAGGCCCAACCTGATCAACCTTTCCTCAAAAGACAACCCCTTCATCCCAGGAATCAGTCTATCGAATCTTCTCTGAAATTGCCTCCAAGGCAAATATGAAAGTTTGAGAGTTTCCAAGGTCTGGGAAGATTGGCATTAGGGGTCAGTGAGGATGTGGTCAATTAGCCACTGAAAGCATCATGGCTTAATGATCATCGTGAGGTGCTGGAGGGTATTTAGCAGCGAGGTCTAGGCATTCCAGCTAGGCATATTTTTAGGGAGGGAGGGAAAAAAAACGATGGCTATAATCAGATTTCACTGCTCGTAATTTCTGAAACCAGCACTTATACTAAATGACCTTTCACCAGGTCTACTTATAACATGTGTAGAACTGAGTTTCCTTTGAGAACTACTCAGCAGAAAAATTATAATGTTTCATTACACAACACTGGCAGCACAGTGCTGGCACTCAGAAGAAAAAACCTTGATTGAACTTCTACGGATTGGAGTTCTGTGCAAGGTAAAACAAGTCCTTGGCTAGAGTTAAGCTGCCGCCAGAATTAACTCTGCCACTAAAAAGAGGCAAGTTACATTTAGTATCATGGATGTAAATTTTCCTTAGTATTTTGGGGAATAAATCCTTCTTGATTAATGGCATCACTATCCAATCATCCTATGTGGTTCAAGTTCTGATATTGCTGTGGCAGCAATTGCACAGTTTCATCAAATTGGTTTGGGTTTATTCAGCATTAGATATTATTTCACATTTTTGGCTGTGTGGTGGGATAAAATGCTTTAGTGCACAAGCATTAATCATGGTGTCCTTTTTCAGGTTTGCAAGAGTGGAAGATGTGTGGGAGATCATTCTCCACTCCTCTCCATGGCTATGCTCCAACATGAGAAGCAACGGTGTTTCTGATCGAGGGATTGCATTAGAAATTTGGCACGCTGGAAACAATCCGACCTCAGGATTCGAGCAACGTAATTTTACCATGTCTTCGAATTGTCTCAAATCTGCCGGTTCAAAACTATTTCCAGTGAGGAAAAACGAGTAATCACTTTGCATGATGTGCAACCCCAGCTGTATTCTGCCCACTGGTTTACAACCCTTTTGACCATTTTTCTTTTCACTGGATGAAGCCCTCCCCCCCATCCCAACACAACTGCTGATTGCTACCAGGATTACACAGCGCGTTATATTTTGTTTCATCAACTCAACATCACGCCATTTAGGAAGCGGTACTTCTCATTACAGCAGAATAACATGTGTTTTATGAGGGTGGAAAGTGAGGGAAATGACACCAAACAGAAAGAAATTCAGATCAAGTGACCAATGGCATGTTGGAAACAAATTGTAAGCATGCTTTTGAAAGCAGGGAGGAGGTAAATGCTGACATATCTGATGATGAAACTGAATATCTACTCAATAACGAAAACCTTCAGGAAGGGATATCTTTGCATCAGTCATCTATGTCTGATCATTCTGTAATCCAATATAGCAGCGTTTTACAGCCTCCAGTTAATATATTTAAATTTAGTATCAATTAACCTTTCTAGTGCACCCTGTGTTAATTCAAGAACCTTAATTTTTCATTTCCCTTGAAATGTTAGTCTATCAAGGTTTTTTAAATTAGCTTGAGAATTCAACAACTGTTTTGCTGGACCCACATTAGTTTTCCAACTTGATATTATTCTTTGGAAGCTTGAAGTGCACTTAAGTGGTTTTACCTTTTCCAACTGCACAGAAAAGTTTGAATACCAGAAATGTTAGTAGGTGTACTCATCAAAACAGTCCTGTGTTCTTACTGGTACATGTCAATCCATGTTAAAGACAGTGGAGTTGTTTGTGGGACATTAAATTTGTTTATTTTGTATAACAATTTGAACAATTATCATACTGAAGTAAAAGTAAAACTAGCAACATTTCGGTTCCCAACAGGTTGCAATACTGTTTGAATTATATCAGACACCCTTTTTTAACCCTTTAGCTTGCTCTGCTTTCTGCGTGAATAGAAATCCCTGTACTTACTGGTACCCACTATTAAATACTACTAACACATTAGTACCATGACCTAGGGTGAATGAGATTTTATTGAATACATCAGGAAAGTTGCTGTACCAAAACTAAATCTACCAAGAAATAACTGGAGCAGTCAACATGCAGTCATCGGGTCCCATGCAGTTAGTATCTTCCCACGCCAAATCTGCACTGATTTTTATGCCTGCCCTTCTGCAGTATCATACAGGAATTCTTATTACTTTAACATAAGATAATGTTTGCTCTTTGATTTGCGATAAAAAAACAAACCCATACTTTAATTGTAAGATGTGTTAGAGTATGCTGAAAAACATTTCTGTGCAATTTATCAGTTTCTCATACACAGGCTACCAAAAATTAAAATGATATTTAAAGACAACATTTCACCACAATTTGTAAATAAATTGTATAGAAATGAAAATCTCTCCAACTCAAAATAGTATCAAAGATAAAAGCAAAAAACTGCGGATGCTGGAAATCCAAAACAAAAACAAAAATACCTGGAAAAACTCAGGTCTGGCAGCACCTTCGGAGAGGAGCACAGTTAACATTGAGTCTGAATGAGTTCAACAGAACTAAGTAAAAATACAAGAGAGGTGAAATATAAGCTACTTTGGTGGTGGTTGGGGGGGGGGGGGTGTGTGGACAAGTAGAGCTGATAGAGGGCCAGTGATAGGTGGAGATAACTAAAAGATGTCACAGACAAAAAGGACAAAGAGGTGTTGAAGGTGGTGATATTATCTGAGGAATGTGCTAATTAAGGGTGGAAAGCAGGACAAGCAAAGTACTGATAGCCCTAGTGGGGGTGGGGTAGGGTGAAGGAATCAAAAAAGGCTAAAAAGTAGAGATAAAACAATGTATGGAAATACATTTAAAAATAATGGAAGTAGGAGGGAAAAGAAAAATCTATATAAATTATTGGAAAAAAAAATGGGGGGGGGAAATCGGAAAGGGGGTGGAGATATAGCTGAAGGAACAGCACCTCATCTTCTGACTAGGCGCTTTACAGCCTTCCGGACTGAATATTGAGTTCAACAATTTTAGATCATGAACTCTCTCCTCCATCCCCACCCCCTTTCCGATTCCCCTCCCTTTTTTTTCCAATAGTTTATAGATTTTTCTTTTCCTACCTACTTACATTATTTTTAAATACATTTCCATCCATTGTTTTATCTCTACCTTTTAGCCTTTTTTGATTTCTTCATCCCACCCCACCCCCACTAGGGCTATCTGTACCTTGCTTGTCCTTTCTACCCTTAATTAGCACATTCCTCAGATAATATCACCACCTTCAACACCTCTTTGTCCTTTTGTCTGTGATATCTTTTGGTTATCTCCGCCTATCACTGGCCCTCTATCCAGCTCTACTTGTCCCACCCCCACCCCCCCTTAAACTAGCTTATATTTCACCTCTCTTCTATTTTTCCTTAGTTCTGTTGAAGGGTCATTCGGTCTCGAAACGTTAACTGTGCTCCTCTCCGTAGATGCTGCCAGACCTGCTGAGTTTTTCCAGGCACTTTTGTTTTTGTTTCAAAATATTATCTGTTGCTTCGCCTATCCATCCATTCTTACCTCTGTACTACATCTGGTGCTGTCTCATACAGTTGCACTTTCCACCAGAGCACCTTCTATTTGCACCCTTCCCTTAGTCTGTTATTTCTGCTTTCATCCTGCAAATCAGAGGCAATTCTGTGGAACAAACACAAATTACTTGAAATTTCTTTGTGGGACACCTTAAGATCTCATCGGCACCGAGAGACATCAGTATCTATGCTTACAAGATTAAGAATTCATTGAAACATTTACTTTATGTGCCTTGAGGTTTTCTGATGAAAGTAAATTAAGCTTGTGCAAGTAACAAAAAAAAAACTTGAGGACTCGAAACCCTTGTTTATTTGCTCCCTAGTAAAGCCAATATTAACCACTTGTAATATTTAATATGGATCAGATCCTCAGTTACTATCACAGGATAATTAGGTGTACAAATACAGCAGTGTGAGATGTGCTATGAATCACATACAAAGAAAGCTTATTGCTTAACATTTAAAAGTGCATGGGAGCAAGATGCCAGATATTATCAGATCTTTGAATTAAAATAAAATGGAATTAGAATTTACCCAGCTGAAAACATTGGTGACCACAAATGAAGAGAGAATCAATTTAAAATAATTTGTGAACTCTGATACTTAAATACAAGACCAAAATAATCAGCGCATTTGAGATTGCATCAAAAACCAAGCCATAAAGTTACGGAAGGCTATAGATCTTCAAGAACAGATTTACTTGGTATTAACCATTGTGCAGCAAATGTGCTAAATGTTTGCTCATTAACAGTGGTGTAATGTGATAAGACTCTTAACTGCCCTAAGAAATGCCCCTAGCAAGTCACTCAGTTGTCAAGAAAGTAGCTTGCCACCACCTTCTCAAGAACACAACAAATGCTGGCTTTGCCAGAAACACCCATATTGTGTGAGTGAACAAACAAACTACACATGTCCAGTTAAAAATTAAAATGCCATTTGCAAGTCACAACCAATAAGTAACATGCACCACTAGCCAATTGTTCATCTGATTTGTTTGCCATATAATGGATTAGAAAGTAATTCAGTTTTCATTTGTTAATCCTCTTGCTCATTATGATCTTTTGCTCCTGAGGCATTTGACCTTCCAAAACCATAAAATGAACATGTACTTTATCAATAGAGTACCCTCCTAACCAAAATCTAACAGACTACACTTTAAAAAAAAACTTCAGAGCTGAACAGAAGCATTTAATGATAATTATATTTCATATTAGAACATTGCTTCAATAAAAATATTCATTTGAATAAAATTCAGTCTTTGGATAAGTTTAAACAGCACTAATTGCTACAATCTGTATTTCTGTACAACATGTACTCTCCACCACGGAGTTTCATTCCATATTTGTCAATTGAGCTCTGTGCAGGAATTCGAATGGCCTACGTCAAGATCAACATTCCTTGTAATCTCCATAAGGAAGCATTGGTGAGTGGGGTCTGCAACATCAAGATTGAAGCCAACATGAAGATTTCACTGACTGGGTGTATGAAACAAGATTTCAGAAATGGACCATATTTTTAGTTAAACGCATAAAAGCTCTTGAAGGTCTCCCAATGATTTGGTTGCAGTTGCAGCTGTGTAACATTCAAACAGCCATGAGAGCGATCGAAGAATAGGACAGTTTTATTTGAAGTTATGCATTCAGATGTGCGATAATGTAAAATTCATGTTCTCCAGGACCTCATCATAGAGCCAGCTTTGACTGAAATCCTGAGAGCGCTCCATTGCTTCAAAGAGTTCCTTGTACTCCTCTGGATGTACATCACCTGTTAATACATCCTTTGGTAAATCTAGTTGCATCAATAACTTCTCTCCACTTCCAGGACACCAGGACCTATGTAATGATATTAAAAAAACATTACTTTCTTTAATTTTAAAAAAATCTTTAAAAGGCCTTTTGACATTCATCATGGTTGATTAAACCAGGTTCGGTTTTATTATACAGGGGAACATAAATTCAAAGAGGTCCATAAGACACATGGGTAAAGCTCAAATTGTTTTGAAACTGAAGTGTTGAAGTTAGATTGGATTACTTACTGCTTAAAATTCACTGAGCAATATCAATAACTACATGGTGTGTAGGGAAATTTTGATTTTTGAATTTATAATATAGTTTTGTTGCTGCACTGTGTGGAGAAAAATTGGCTTAAATGTCTGGATTCAGTAATCAGGCTGAGGTTATATAGCTGTAACAGACAGATCCAAGTGTGGTCACTTCAATGTTCAAGTTTCCCAAAGATCAAGGAAGGCGAGATTAAGCAGCTACATAATGCAGAGGATGAATTTACCAGAAGAAGAGCATTTCGAAGAAACGCATAGCACCTTCACAGATGAGGTGCAAATGCAACTTGATTTAAATTGTGTCTTTTATGTAGAAAAATTGAGATTTATTGTTCCTGATGTCTCAGAAGGCTAACACCACACTCCCAGATGAAGAAAGAAGGAAATTAATTCATAAAGCAGATGATTGTGAAAGGTCTGGAACATTGCTAAGTAAAAAACTGAATCTATTCAATTGACCAATCAACTATTGCTGTTAACTTGTCAGCTATGCAGTCTATTCTTAAATTAATTTCAACAAATTTTCACGGAATCAACGTTAACTGTGCAGAAGGAGGCCATTCGGCCCATCATCTGCGCAATGGCTCTACAAACGAGCATTATGACAGAGCCATTCTCCTGCCTTTTCCCCATACCCTTGCACATTGTTTCTATTCAAATAATCATCTAATGCCCTCTTGAATGCCTCGATTGAACCTGCCTCCACCACACTTCCAGGCAATGCACTCCAGATTCAAACCAGTCACTGTGTGAAAAAGCTTTTTCTCACATCACATTTGCTACCTTTGCAAATCATTTTAAATCTGTGCCCTCTCGACACTCAAAGGATTGAGAACAACAGTTTCTCCTTATCTATTCTACGCAGCCCCCCATGATTTTGAACACATCTATCAACTCTCCTCTTAGTCGCCTTCTCTCCAAGGAAAACAGTGCCAACTTCTCCAATCTATCTTCATAACTGAAGTTTCTCATTCCTGGAACCATTCTTGTAAACCACTTCTGCATTCTTTCCAATGCGTTCACATCCTTCCTATAGTGTGGTGCCCAGAACTGTACACAATATTCCAGCTGAGGTCTAACTAGTGTCTTATGTAAGCTCAGCATAATCTCCCTACCCTTGTACTCTATATCAATTTCAGACTTAATTTAAAAACAGAAAGCAGTCAGTGACTAATTACTTCATATAACTGAACTGCTTTTGTAACCCTTTAGTCAATTACCTTATCTACTACTTACTTGTATACTCATTTAAGTGCTACAACTAGCATTCCAAAGTTAACAAAAGTTGGTTAGTTAATTAATGACTTCTTTGTAACTCTTTCGAGTACAAACCCGTTTCCATCTGTTTCAGATGAAGTTACATAGTTTCATAGTTTGCCATTATGAAATTTGAACTCTTGATCTTGGGGTTACAAACCCAGTACCATAACCACTTGGTTATTTAGGCCAAGCATGACTTCTTTGTTATGGCACAGCAGATGGTAAATGCTAAATTGCTCAAATCCCAAAGGGAAACTTGAAACAATTGCCACAACTGTTTTGCAATTTGTATATTTATCTCAAAATGCATGCCTTGACCACCAAGTCTTGTAGGGTTTTTATAAAACTAAGTTAAACATTTATTAATATAAATAATTTTAAGCACATACATAGGTCTACAAATTGCTATTATGATAACTCCTCGCTCCCCTAATTAATCAACTCCCAGTTGCACCTCCATTAAGGCAACAGTAAAAATACAGATTTTAAAAGACCAGGCAAAGTAACACGATACTCTGAACTGTCGAATACAAAGTGAGTTTTCTTAACTTCAGTTCTTGCAGACAACAGTTTGGGTACAGAGGCCGGAGGCTATTCACACTTGTTAGATCTTAGAAATCCTTCCCTTGCACACAGCCTTCTCTCCTTTATGCATATTTTCCCCTTTGAATGTAAATTCCCATTGTTTCACTATGTCTTTGGACTTTGTCTCTCTAATGATAAAAATCTATCATAGTACCAATTTTACCAGTAAGCCTTGGGAAAAATAAACATACTGTTTGACTTAGCCTCTTTTGGCTAGGTGTAACACCTCTTTGAAATTCACTACTCTAATTTAACTAAAAATGAGAATGTTCCCTTTACACCTTACACTCTAAAACTCCAGCCATGTTTACCTATTTAACATTTCAAACTTAGCTTCTCTTCTTGATACGCCCAGACCAGCTGACTGTAATTCAATTAAAACTCACACACACACCCCCGCCCCCCAACTATTACACTACAAAAAATTCCAAAAACATTATGAAAATTATTATATCTTCCTGACATTCTTTCATAATAAACAAGGAAGGTTAGCTAATAGGAGGAAAGATCTTGTAACAGTCTCTACCATGAAGGACAAAGTATTTAACAAACTAATGGGAATAAAGGCTGGCCAGTTGTCAGGATCTGACGGCCTGCATCCAAGGATTTTAAAGGAAGTGGCAGCATAGATAGTGGAAGCATTGGTGGTAATATTCCAGAACTCACTGGATTCCGGAAGGGTCCCAGCAGATTGGAAAACCACTGATGTGACCCATCTGTTCAAGAAGGGAGGGAGACAAAAAGCAGGAAACTATAGGCCAGTCAGCCTAACATCTGTCGTTGGGAAAATGCTAGAATCCACTACTAAGGAAGAAATAGCAGGCCACTTAGAAAAGTTTTACGCAATCAAACAGAGTTAACATGGTTTTGTGAAAGAGAAGGCATGTTTAACAAATCTGCTAGCATCCTTTGAGGACATAACAAGTAGAGTTGATAAAAGGGAACCGGTAGATGTAGTGAATTATGATTTCCGGAAGGTGCCACATAAAAGGTTATTGCACAAGATAGGAGCTCACAGTATTAGGGGTAATGTACTAGCACGGAATGAGGATTGGTTAACACACAGAAGACAGAGTCAGGATTAATGGGTTTTTTTCAGGTTAGAAAGACGCAACTAGTGGAGTGTCACAAGGATCAGTCCTAGGGCCTCAATTATTTACTATCTATATTAATGACTTGGAGGAGGGGGAAGAGTGTAATGTATCCAAATTTGTTGACGATACAAAAATAGGTAGGACAGCATGTTGTGATGAGGGACATAAGAAATCTGCAAGGGGATATAGGTAAGTCGACTGAGTGGGCAAAAACTTGACAGATGGAGTTTAACGTAGGAAAGTGTGAGGTCTTGCGCATGAAACACAAAAAGTTAGCATGCAGGTACAGCAAATAATTAAGAAGGCAAATGGAATTTTGGCCTGTACTGAAGTTTAAAACTGGGAAGTCTTGTTACAACTGTATAGGATGTTGGTGAGGCTGCACCTGGAATGTTGTGTACAGTTTTGGTCCCTGTATTTGAGAAAGAATATACTGGCACTGGAGGCAGTTCAAGAGATTCAGTAGGCTGATTTCTGGGATTAAGGGGTTGACTTATCAAGAACAACTAAACTTAGAGTTTAGAAGAACGAGGGGTGATCTTATTGAAACATTCACGATTCTGAGGGGGCTTGACAGGGTAGATGTTGAGAAGACATTTTCACTCGTTGGGGAATCTCTAACTAGGGGACATAACTACAGAATAAGGGGACACATTTAAAACTGAGATGCGAAGGAATTTCTTCTCTCAGTGGGTAGTGAATGACTGGAATTCTCTACCTCAGAGTTGTGGAGGCTAGGTCACTGAAAATATTTAAAGAGGAGGTAGATAGATTTTTGAAATATCGAGGAGTTGAGGGCTACAAGGAGCTGGCACGAAAGAGGAGTTGATCAACCATGATCTTACTGAATGGCGTACTCCTGCTCCTATTTCTTATGTTCTTATGTAACTCAAGAGCTTGTTGTGAATCCTGATGGTAGGTCGGTGGTGCAATTGTTAATATAATCCCAAATGATGAAAGCAAGACAATTTGGCAGCCAAATATGGGCATCATTAACTCAGAGCCATAAACTGAGTTCTGAATTCCAGATGCTTCCTTGATGCAGATTTAAGCACGTCCTTGATAAATATCTCGCTAGGGTATTAATTTTGTTTCTCTTATATACACACACCATCAAATAGCACTGGTTACACAGTGTCCAATTATACCAAAACATTCACAATGCCTCAGAATATAACCCTATTTAGGAAATGTAGACAATGAATATACACTATATTTATTTTAAGCTCAATCAGAATTTCAAACCTGCAAAATCCTCTAGTACAAGGTGATCAGTTAAGATGGTAATATGAATCTGAATGCAAGATTGAGGGGGAAAAAGACTCTGCACTTCAAGTTTAGCCAACTTTCAGCTTCAAGCAATATTTCCCTCCATCAAAGACATGCCAGTCTCACTTAAGAGTGAACTGATAGCATTGAAGAGTCTCCCTACTTGACAGCTTGTGCAGGGGGTGGGAGGGGAGATAAAGGGTAAACAGCAGACAAGGGGAAAGAGAAAATTGAACAATCCTCAAGGAAGGTCCCAACTTGATGAAATGCTGCATACTTACTCCAGTCGGTTAATTAGTTTAGCTTTACGTTTTGCAAGGCACTGCTTTAGCATCAGAACCAATGTGGATGAATTGGCAGCTGTCAAAGTCTGATTGAATAAGTCTCTGCGTGGAGTCAGTCGCACAAGACACAAATGATCATTTGTTAGCTACAGAAATTTCAAGAGATAATATGGTTAATTTCATTCTTAAATCTAATTTTTTTCTCAAAAAGGCAATACTGTTAAACAATGTGAATAATTACAAAGCATGCAGAATTATAAAATTAGCTGAAATACCAAAGGAACCCTTTCCAATTGGTTTTACCATTTTCAACATACATTTCAAATAACATGAACATTAAAAATATAAGCTGAGCACCACTTAATTACATTTTTACAAGTTAAGTGGTAAACATGTATACTAGGAAGTAGGCGGAGAGGAATTCCCTTAGGTGGGCAACATTTGGGTAATCCAAATACCATCGACATCAAAACAGACAACAATTCAATAGCCTAAACCTCCAAAAACAGAATACCCAACCAAGTATAAAACAGACAGACATTCTTTTCCTGATTCACAGATGACATTGAAAACCAATGTCTGTTATATGGAAAAGGAGATTTAGGATGTGATTCAAAATTACATTGATATATTAACTCTGTTATATATGATATCTGAACATGGTCACTCTTATGTGACCACCAATTTGTTTCTTTAAAAAGAATGGATAGCGCCCCAGCTGTTTATTCCTGCGTACAATCTGGAGAATGTGAGTTCTATGTAATCATTTTGAACAATAAAGATGTCGAAATTATTTGAAGAATTTATACTTCACGACACTCAAGACAAACTAAAAGCTTACTGAACTCCGTGGTATAGCACATCCTCCATTTTTAGAATTTGTAGCAAAAGATGACCAAGGTTCCTAAAACAAACAATAATTTGTTTAGAAATGATATTTGATATTTCAAAGCAATAGATATTAGCTATAGTATTTACAATATAAATACTAACTATTCAACCTAATGTCTCATGGTGCACAGAGGCACCAAATAGCTCCATAACTAGGAACTATGACTATGACTGCATTTATCCTATTTCATCACATTTCCAGGACTTCACAGCCAACGGGTTGCTTTTAAAGCACAGTTACTTTTCCAACAAGCTTCAACATAGCAGTCAACTGGAGTAATCCAAGATCTCACAAACAACAAATTAGATGGTAAACCGACATATCTATTTTCCACTATTTTTTAGATAACTGCTTGGGATCTCAAAAGACCCCTTGAAAAGGAAGAATTTGGGAAATAAATTTATCGCCCTGTTCAAATGCCAATGCAACATCCCCTCAGCCCTGTACTGGAATGATAGCTAAGCTGACTTGTTTAAACCCTGCAGAAATTCTTGTGGCCATAGCCTTCTGATTCAGGCAAGTCAAAAGTCAAATTTCAGTTTATTTTTATTTAAGTTAGCAGGTTATAGATATCAGGAAAAGATCAAAATTAATACACATTTTCAACACATGCCAATGAATTATTGCACAATCAAGGGGTGTTTGCTGAGCCAAAGCTGCTCAAATACACCAGTAATAGAAACTGTGCATAAGCATTCACTTATCTCAAAGTATAATTTGAAACATGCTATAGCCCTAAGGTTCTTGTTCTTAGAAAAATGCCACTTTCTTTACATTCCTGAAATTATTGCAATGCATCACCCTCACCGCTGCCATCAAGGTTCACAATGTGGCACAAGGCAGATTTAAACATAGAAATCAGTTTACCTGCACACATGTAACAACTACCTCAGCATGAGACTAAGGAAACCTGAGACTTGAATGAGCCTCTTCTCCCCTCCGGTTGTCTCTTTGTAGTTTAAGGGCACCAACTCCCTTCCCAACAGCATCATTTGTTTCATGAGTTTGCATTTATCCTATTTTGTCACATTTCCAGGACTTCACAGCCAATGGGTTGCTTTTGAAGCGCAGTTACTTTTCCAACAGGCTTCAACATAGCAGTCAACTGGTGTACTTACACCTCATGGACTGTAGCGGTTCAAGGCAGCTCATCATCACCTCTTCAATAGCAATTAGGGATGGGCAATGAATGCTGGCCCAGCCAGCAACACCCACATCCCCTGGAAGGATAAATAAACTGCTACAGCAATGTTATTCAACCAGGTACTAGAGAAATCTAGTGCATAAACAGCCAAATTAGCACAGCATCAAAACTTTAGCAGTGCTGCAACAAAGCAAGAATCAGAGAGGGATTCCCAGCATCGTGTGGGTGGAGGGTTACTGAACACTTAGGGTAAGAGGAAAAGATAGGCAGACAGAACAGTCGAACGGATAAATTAAAAACAGACTTCTTTGGAAAACGAAGACTGCACACCTAGTTATACTTCAGCTTGTTCAAAGCCTAGAAGTGCAAATGCACTTGCAGAACCAGACAGCCACTTCAAGAGTGATTCAACTTTCACAATTGTTAACATACGGCAGGTGGTATTTGCCAGGCTCACCAAATCCACAAGGGAAACTTGGCCACGCAATCACAATGGTTTTGCAATTTGTATTTATTCCGAGAAGGCTTATGCACTGAAGTTGGAAGTAATGAGTCCACTACCACTTTTAGAGATTTTAAAGGTTAAATTAAAACATTTAATAACAAAAGAAGAACAAACTTAAAAACACGCAAGATTACAGTTACACAGTTATAATAGTTCCCAAAATTTCTACTTAACCAAATTCCCAACTACATGTCCTTCTAAAGGCAACAGTCCAAATAGATTCCAAATTCATAAAGTCATCCAGCAACTTTACCACAAGTGCCCACTAGACAATGGATGGACCTCAAAGGCTTTTAACACAACTTTAGTTACTGGAAGAAACAACTTTGCAGAGTCGCTAGAGGCTTCCCCCACCCCCTCCACCCCCACCCCAAGTCTGTTTCACACAGTCACCTTTCCAGGTCTCACATGACCACACCTCACACAGCCTTCCATCCTTCTCTAAATATATTTTATCCCCCTTTGATTTGTAAATCCCACTGTTTCTGCTCGTCTTTAGAAGTTACTTTTCCCAGAATATAAAAATCTTTCATGTTATCATTATGGCCAGCGCTTTTGGGAAAAATCAACATAATAACCTTGCCTTCCTTATCTTGCCAATTGTAAAAATCTTGCATGTCCCTTTGAAAAATCAAACACTGCTCCACTTAAAAACGCAAATTTCATTCACACCGTATCTGCTAACCTTACCCTAGGTCTACTCATCTCCATTTCAAACACCTGCTTTACACCTCATTTTTTTGATAATGTAAACCTTGCAGTCTAACCATCTCTAGATTAATTAATTTAGCCACACACAGAACTACATATGCACACACGTGCCTTCTTTGAAATATCCCACAATAATATTAGGAAAAATATGATAGATTCTTGACATGATTTTGATTCATTATTCTAAATGGCTACAAAAGTTGGAAAAACAATCAATTTTAAACAATTCTAGTGACATTCACTAGATTGCTTCCAACTCAGACCCTTCCATCCACATGTTGGTGATTAATTTCAAGGTCCACATGGAGCAGGATATAAGGCTACATAAGGATCATTTTAACCCTAGTGTTTTCATGATAAATGACATTCCAAACTCTGGAAGTGGATCCTCAAGTAGTCAAATCTCAACAAAGCCAGTGTGCAGCTGCAGTTTGTATTTTTAACATCTGACACAGTGATGTGATTTGTACTACATATGACCACTGGAAATAGTATCAGCGTTACACACACTTAAAAAGATGAATAGAATAAATGCAAATAAAAACAGTCCACAATTCACAATCATAGCATTAAAAAGGGAAACAAATTCTCACCTTGTGCAACAGCTGTATTTCACAAGCAATCTGGCACAGGGCTGTCAATGCCTGATAGTGTTTCAGATTTCCAGCCTCTGCTGTCAGCTTCTACATGTAAAATAATAAGATGCTCAATTTGAGCAACTGAATTCAAAGTACAAGTCACAATGTAAACATCTCAATCACTTCAAAAAGAGATTACTAACACACCGTGTATTCTTTCTCACTCATAAGCATATTCATTTCTATTCTCCCATGTTGAAACACTGAAATCCGTTCAAACATAGCATAAACAAGCTTCCATAGCATGCTTCGTTCATTTCTTTGTGGGATGATTCCAACTACTCTTGCTGGAATATCTAGGAAAAGAGAATCATAATTTCTTAATACATTAGTCAACACTTAGATTTTATAAAAGTAACAGAATTTGATACTTAATTTGTCTAAATCATGAATCAAAATCTACTCATGCCATGGCCATAAAAATGCCTGTACCTTCCCAACCCCCATTCTCTTCTGCAGATACTAACTTCTCATTGAAGTATGTTCTATGACTGTAATGCTACCCTATACTGCACTCAGGTGGTCAGTCTTCATCTGTGAGCCTTCACCATTGCAGCAGGATCTCATGGTATTGGGTCACTAAAGTTAATCTAGATCCTGTCCTCATCCATCATCCAATTTGGGGGTGCTGATGCCGACTGCAGTGGCCTCAACTCAATATTTCTCCAAAATATTGGAGAAAGGGCATGTTAAAAATAATGCACCAGATAGGTAGAATAGTGGTGTTGGATAGAAATGATATGGCGGGGAGATAAAAACTGTTTCTTTTTTCCAAGTCTTGAAGAATCCACCAAGGTGTTTGTCTAGTTAAAAAGGTGACTCACATACCCATGTTTATGATGACTGCACAATGTTCATCACTATTTGCTTCTCCTCAGATACTGAAGCAGTCCATGTCCAAATGCAGCAAGACCTGGACAATATCCAGGCTTGGGCTGACAATTGGCAAGTAACATTTGTGTCACACAAGTGCCAGGCAATGACCATTTCCAACAACAGAGAATCTAAACATCACCCCTTGATGTTCAATGATATTACCATTGCTGAATTCCCCACTATCAACATCTTGGCATTTACCATTGACCAGAAACTGAACCGGACTAGCCATATAAACACAATAATAGCAGGTCTGTGGCTCGGAACCCTGTGGCAAGTGACTCATCTCCTGACTCCCCAAAGCCTGTTCACCATCTATAAGGCACAAGTCAGGAGTGTGATGGAATACTCTCCACTTGCCTGGATGAGTGCAGCTCCCACAACACTCAAGAAGCTTGACACCATCCAAGGCAAAGCAGCCTGCTTGATTGTTTGTGGATGGGGTACCATTCAGTTCCTCCACCATCAACGCACATTGGCAGCAGGGTATACAATCTACAAGATGCACTGAAGGAATTCACCAAGACTCCTTAGGCAGCACTTTCCAAACCCATCTAGATGCTACCATCTAGAAGGACAAGGGCAGCAGATACATGGGAATACCACCACCTGGAGGTTCCCCTCCAAGCCACACACCATCCTGTCTTGGAACTATATCGCCGTCCCTTCACTGTCACTGGGTCAAAGTCCTGGAACTTCCTTCCTAACAGCGCTGTGGGTGTACCTACACCACCTGGGCTATCACCTTCTCGAGGGCAATAGGGAGTGGGCAACAAATGCTGGCCTGGCCTGTGACGCTCACATCCCACGAACGAATAAATAAAAAGGTGCAAAAATCTCATTATCAAAGCACTATTCAGAAATGATGAATTAGATCTAAATTCTCCAACTGATAATCTTTATGCAAAAAGGTCAATTCAGGGTGCAATACACAAAGTCAAACTGACGAAGAAATAAAAGACTTGCATTTATCCACCACCTTTCATGCTTAATGACGCCCCAAGTGCTGTGCAGCCAATGAGATTCTTATTAAGTGTAGTCATGGTCATCATTCAGGAAATACAGCAGTGAATTTGCACACAATAAACTTCCCCAAGCACCAAAGTGATAATGACCAGACAATTGGCCATTTTTAAAGTAACATCGATTGAGGAATAAACATTGGACAGTACACTGGGACAGCTCCCCTGGCCTTAAAAGCATGCCATGGGTTTTCTTTTTTACATCCAGTTGAGGGAGCAGTTAGGGTCTCGGTTTAACATCTGATCCAAAAGTCAGCACCTCGAACAGTGCAGCACTGTCTCAATACTGCATTGGGGTGTCAGCCTGGATTTTCGTGCTTAAGGTTGAACTCTCAACCTTCTGACTTAAGTGAGACTGCTACCAATTGAGTCATGCAGACACTTAGAGTGCACCACCTCAACCTGTCCAGTTTAACAGACTAAATTGATATTTCAAAAACGTTTGCAAAAAGTAATGTCGACAACACAACGTTGCTCTTAACACCATCTAGTGGATTTTTAACCAAATTACTACTCAGTTCACCTTTGTTGAAAGTTTAGGGAACAGTTATAGAGTCAGAGTTATACAGCACAGAAACGGGCCCTTCGGCCCATCGTGTCCATGCCAGCCATCAAGCACCTATCTATCCTAATCCCATTTTCCAGCACTTGGCCTGTAGCCCTGTACGCTATGGTGTTTCAAGTGCTCATCTAAATACTTCTTAAAAGTTATGAGGGTTCCTGCCTCTACCACCCCCTCAGGCAGTGAGTTCCAGATTCCAATCACCCTCTGGGTGAAAAACTTTTCCTCAAATCCCCTTTAAACCTCCTTCCCCTTACTTTAAAATATGCCCCCTGGTTATTGACACCTCCGCTAAGGGGAAAGGTTTCTTCCTATCTACCCTACCATCTATGCTCCTCAATTTTCTATACCTGCAGTTCTTCACAATATAAACATTATTAGAACAGATTCAAACATCCAAACTGAGGATTGCTCAACTCAATTGTTGAAATAGAGAGAAATTTCTAAAGAAATTATCACCTTCAGTCCAAGCAACCGGTGATATTCCCAGGTCATTGAAGAGTTTTTCAGATAACATGGCAGGAGGCCTCACTAGGCCACGACCAATTGGATCCAGTCTGAAGAAATCACAGTGAACCACCTCCAACTGTCCATTCAAATGCTTTTCTAGGGACTAAATGTTCATTTCAATATTTTAGAAAATGCTTTCAACGATATTTCTCAAGTGCTGACAACTACCTAGCTTTACTTTAAAGGAACTATTTACCATGGTACACAGAAATGGAATGGGAGTCTGCACCATCAAATACCAACTGGATTAAAATGTTAACCAAAGTAACATAATTGCTTGAGGAATTTGAAGGAAGAAAGAGTAGGAACACAGGGGTAGGCAATTTAGCCACTCAGTCTGTTCTGCAATTCAATGTGATCTATCTCCTTAAACCTGCCTTTATTCCATATCCCTTAATACCTTTCATTAACAAAAATCTTAAAATAGTCATTTGGTAGAACAAAACTTGAGTACTGCTGAAAAAGAAAGACTTTTTGTCGAAGCTTTTCTCTTGCACTCATCAGGACAATTAGCAAGAAAATGCCAATGTCAGGGGAAACAACTTTATACGGTAGGAGAAGACAGTGCTGATTGGTTGGCAAGTGGATTCTGATTGGTAGAGGTGTTACCATGGAGAATACATTAGTTGATTGCGACTGACAGTTAACTGGCAAGCATTGTTTGAAATTTAAACCAGGCAGCTTGATTCTGATTCGTCAAGACATTGCCCTTGGGAATGAACCAGCAAATGGCTGTCACTTATTTTGTTTTGCTGAAACAGGCTTAAAGTGTGTACATGCTCTTTCTGTCGGCAAAGAACAGAGCCCTGTGTATTAATATATGTAGCTTCCAGTACACACAAATATGTAGCTTCCAGTACAATGCGAGACTGACAAACTTAAATTGTCTGCGTAATTCTTAGCACACTGAGGATTATTTAGTAAATGTTGTCCAATCAGGAATCACGTCTAATGTTGGACACCATGTTTGAGTTTTGCAAGCACAAGCTACTTGGGTATGGCCTGTACCTTGCCTGTTGTGAACAGTGGCTGGGACATGCTGTTTGATATAATCCGCCAGTCTTTGGGACATAGGGCCTACATATCTAGCATCACCCTGGCACTGAAATTCATATGCCACATTACTCATTTGTGTGATAGGCAGAATGTCTTTTTGTCTTGACGGCAGCAGCCTGTTAGTGTCAAATACCACTGTGACTTGAGGTAGCATCTACTATCTTTGGTTAAAGAGGGTTCCAAAGTTCAACCAACTTTTTGTGTAGAAATGCTTCCTAACACCTTTCCTGAAAGATCAAGTCCTAGACTCCTCAACTAGTGGGAAGAGTTTCTTTCTAGCTACCCTATCTGTTTCCCTAAATAACTTAAATACTTGGATCAAATCAACACTTAACCTTCTAAATTCCAGGGGTTGCATAAACTAGGCCTGTAATCCATTTCCCTTAGTAAGTTTGCTCTTGGAGTAGAATCAGTCACCCAATCTTTGCACACCTTGGACTGGACACAAGATTTTAGCTGAACAAGATGGTATATAGCAATATAAACTTTTTAATCTACCATTATATACATTTTAGACTAAATTGTGATGAGCTCAGTTTCTCAAAATTTATTAACGTTGATCAAGTAAATGAAAATTAACTAAGAATCTACCTGTAATGCAGGGAGAAACTGCTTGTCACGCTCCAGAGCCACCACTCTCTGTGCTCCACCATTCAGCAATGCACGTGTCAAAACTCCAGGCCCTAAGGATGCAATCAAACCAAACTAATCATCAAAGGAGGGGAAAAGATCCTTAACCAAAGTACAAACATTGTACTTACACTTACCCGGATTGCACTCAAAAATTACTGCATTATTTTCAGAGAGGTCACCATCAAGGCATTCCACGATGAGATTTGCCAGGTCAGGATTGAGAACAAATCTCCTTAAATGTTTGCTGCTCTCTGCCTTGATTATTATTTCTTCAACATCCTCCATGTCCAGAAAGTCAAACCTGGATAATAGCCTCTGCTGTTCTTTTTTGAGTACTGAACTGGCGACTGCCGACAAACATCTCTGTGTCCTGCCACAATAGGTTGAATATTTCGCAAGCTTGTTTAGAGGCTGAGATTTTGGTGGGCTACCGTCTGGAAACTTTGTGTCACGTAAGTACGATTTTAGTAAATGCTGGACTGGTTGTGGACAACCGCAGGCTCTACAGGAAACAGTCCTTAGTGTGAAAAGTACAGTCTTGTAGCTTAATAACGCCATTATGGCTGTGATCTAAAATAAAAGGGAGAAAATTGATGAAATCAAAATCTTATCCATATACAAATAAACAATCACGTTACTAATATCACTAAAGTCAGGATATCATTCTGTATTCTTGTGGGTGAAGATTACAAACAGCACTTTACACAAATGGCTGTTATCCTTGTACAAGAATGGACAGAGAATTTCAATAGATCCATGAACTGAAGGGTGAACAGTGCTCAGGTCACATTCCAGCTTCACTAGACGTTCACACTTAAAAAGCAAGCTTTGCTGAATAGCAAAATGAATCTCTAATTCTGTCCAATTTTAATTCACAAGAACATGAAAGTCAACTGTAGTCCTTCTGTCATCATGTTGACTGAAATGAAACCTCAACAATGGCCTTGGTCATTCTGCATTATTAGCTCCCATAGTTCAGCTCAGCTATAGTGAATGACATTCATGATGGCTTTAGAAAACATTGTAAACACAAATCCAAATTTCTTACATTGTGTTCTACCAAAGTTTAACAATAATTTCATACTTAACTGAAATGATTCACCTGCAATTGATGATTTTATTTAAAAGCTGCAGCTTTTGTTTGTGAAGTGACATTTTCAGTCCGCCACAGTTAACAACTCACTCATATATGCTTAATATGATAAACACTTTTTTTAAATAAGGTAGGTTCCATCAAAGTGCAGTTAAAGACAATGTAGATTGGGCTCGTTCCGTCTCTCAAATGTCAGTGTCATCATTGATGATACAAGTAAAACAAATATAATCCAAAAATTGTCAGCTTGGGCAGAATAATTTTCAAGTACAATGCTTTAGATATGACAAAGGTCAATAATGTCTCAATGTCATTAGAACTGCTTTTGTCAGGCTGCTTGATCACCTACTTCGCAAGGGGTGCAGTGGGTAAATGGGAAGAAAAAATGCTCATGAAAAAGGTACACAGTCAATATACTGGAACTTGTCATTCCTCCTTACAAATGGAGATGGAACTGCTCGGTATTCCCTCCATTTTCTGTTTTTAAGTTCAAAAAATAATGGTATTAACATTTTTTTAAGCCAAGCCAATTATCCTGCCTTTTTTTTAAAAAAAAACTATTTCCCATTCCTTTCTTTGGTTTCAGTAAATCATATGCTACACACACACAAATGACCACTCACTCTACCAATGGGCTGAAATAGGAGAAAAGAGGGTCGCATAGCAGTCAAGATGCAGATAACCTATAGGCGCAAAGCACTAGCAAAAATATTATAAGTTCAACTTGAAGACATTACTTAAAAAGGGATATACTTGCATTGGAGGTAGTTCAGAGGCGATTCACTGAGTGGTTCCAAGGGTGAAGGGGTTACCTTACGGGGAAAGGTTGAGCAGGTTAGACCTTTACTCAATGGAGCTTAGAAGGAGGGGTGATCTTTTGAAACATAAGATCCTGAGGAGGTGTGACAGTTAGATGATGAGAGAATGTTTTCCAAGGTGGGGAAATCTAGAACTAGGGGGCACAGATTCAAAATAGGGGTCTCCCATTTGAGGAGGGAATTATCTCTCTCAGAAGGTTGTTAATCTTTGGAACTCTCACCTCACAACAATTAGTGGTGGCTGGTTCATTGAATATATTCAAAGCTGAGTTAGACAGATTTGAAATCTACAAAGGAATCACGTGTTTTGGGAGGCAGGCAGAAAAGCTGAGTTAAGGCCACAATCAGATCAGCCACGATGTTACTAAATGGTGGAGTCAGCTCGAGGGGCCAAATGACTTATCCCTTCTCCGATTTCTTATGTTCTTATTTTAACTTTCAAGAAAACTCATCAATTTTTTCTAGAAGGAGTCAGGTGGAATTAATACTGCATCTGCAGTATTTTGCTTTTATTTCAGATGGAATTAAGCATTGGCAGAGCTAACTTCAACAGCATGTCAACAGTGTATATGAAAACACAGCTCCCTGCTCAAGGCTTAAAGACAACAATTTACAGTGCAAAGGGTGATAGAAGATGCCATATTAAAATGCCATAAACACCAATGAAAAGGAACAGCATGACATTGAGCACATATTATACCTGGCATATACAAGTGACAAAAAAATACAAAAAAAGTGTGATAACAAATGGAAATAGAGGCATATAAATAATGGTGCTGCCAGTCCTGCTGAGTTTTTCTAGCATTTTCTGTTTTTATTTCAGATTTCCAGCACCCGCGGTATTTTGCTTTTATCATATCAATCGTATTCTAGGTTAATAGGCTTGCAGCCAAACCAAACTTTAGGGCATGGTAGTCTATGCATAATGATGCTGGATGAGTAATCCAGAGTTTGAACATAGATTCAAATCTCACTAAGACAGGTTGAGAATCTGAATTCAGTTAAATGGAAGTTAAAGGCTGGTATAGTATAAAGGTCTGGCACATAGAGGGTTAACAAGAGACTGAATACAGTATCGCGCATACAGTGATGTAAGAGAACACATGACCCACACCTGGGGTCAGTGTAGTGTTGGACAGAACCGTGTGTAGAAGCAAGCATGGAGACAGCTCCCAGCTTGGACTTTTACTGTACACATGCGTATAGTTTCTAGCAGTTACTGTTGAACTACTCAAGACTGCAAATACATTAATGAGATCTACTGAACTACGCCCAACATCTTACAACATGGTCGCAACAAATGGAACAACTCAAAACCTCACAGAGACTGCAGAATGAAATCAAAGTCCTGGAAAACTGAAGGAAAAATATCAAAGGCGCATTGTGTCCTGAAGAAAAGCTCAAGAAGCGAAGGCACAGGAGGAAATCGCCAGAGAAAAGCTCCAAAGGAAAGCTTGGAAGCTGAAGGCAGAAATTAAATTCCTCACTGCAGCAGAAGACTACAGTGAATCCCATGGAAGTCCAGCTTCAAGATCCAGAGTGTGCAGATTCAGCAGACCTAGAAGGGGTGAGCTAAAAAATTTAAAATTCCTGGACAACACAAGTCCGGAAAAAGGTTAATTACGGCAGCTGTCAGAAATTGCTGTTTAAATCGCAGACGGAGTAACCCGATTCCCAAGTCGGCGCCTGAGCATGTGGTGGCCAAGCTCGTTCCGTACAAAGGAAAATAATTGAGAAGTAATTGCAACTGAGTAGGCAGCTTAAAAAAAAACAGCAAAACCGGGATTCAACACTTCCAAGACCTGAGAAGATTGCGCTAAAGCGGGGAAGGCTCTAACCAGCCAATCCAGCCAGCCATTGTTGAAAAAAATTCTAAATGCTGAGATTGTGAACAGCATTATGCGAGAGCCTGCCAAAGCCAAGCGTGGAAAACCCTTTGTGAAGATGCGTTATGACTGTACCATCTTGGATTTTCGGGAACCTCTTAAAGCTGAACCTGCAGTTTAAAAATTTTAACCAGGGATCAGAAACCCACTCTTGCACGTCAATTTGGACTTATCCAAGGCCTAGATCAATCATGAAATTGACCTCAGCTCTGGATAAAAAGGCTAGCTCAACAAATTAACACACTGCTTTCCTCAGCAGGCCCAATAGTTGACAATATAATAGCAAGACAAGGAATCAACAAATCATCTACAAAATTGATGAAGTTTTAAAATCATTCGTTTATTTTCTTTTATTCATTGACGTTGGCATCATTGGCCAGGCCAGCATTTTTATTGCCCATCCCTAATATCCCTTGAGAATGAGTGGCTTTCTTTGAAGTGCTGCAGTGTATGCGGTGTAGGTACACGTACTGTGCAGTTAGGAAGGCAGTTCCAGGATTTTGACCCAGTGACAGCGAAGGACCGGCAATATATTTCCAAGTTAGGATGGTATGTGGCTTGGAGGGGAACTTGCAGGCAGTGGTGTTCCCATGTGTCTGGTGGCCTTGTCCTAGGCAGCAGAGGTCATGGGTTTGGAAGGTGCTGTCGAAGGAGTTTTGGTAAGTTGCTGCAGCGCATCTTGTAGATGGTACAAGTTGCAGCCACTGTGCACTGGTTGAGGAGGGAATGAATGTTTAAAGTCATGGATGGGGTGCCAATCAAGTGGGCTGTTTTGTCCTGGACGATGTCGAGCTTCTTGGATGTTGTTGGAGCTGCACACATTCAGGCAAGTGGAGAGTATTCCATCACACCTCTCATTTGTGCTTTGTAAATGGTGGACAGGCTTTGGGGTGTCAAGAGGTGAGTTTCTCACTGCAGAATTCCAAGTGCCTGACTGCTCTTGTAACAATAATAACAACAACAATAATAATAAAGAGCATTTATATGGCTGGTTCAGTTCAGTTTCTGGTCAGTGGTAACTCCCAGGATGTTGATAGTAGGGGATTCAGTGATGGTAATGCCATTGAATGTCAAAGGGAGATGGCTGGATTCTCCCTTGTTGGAGATGATCATTGCCTGACACTTGTGTGGCGCGAATGTGACTCGCCACTTGTCAGCCCAAGCCTGAATATTGTCCAGGTCTTGCTGCATATGGACATGGGCTGCTTCAGTATCTGAGAGGTCGCAAATGGTGGTGAGCATTGTGCAATCATCAGCGAACAACCCCACCTCTGACCATATAATGGAGGGAAGGATGAAGCAGCTGAAGATGGTTGGGCCTTAGATACTATCCTGAGGAACTCCTGCAGTGATGTCCTGGGACTAAGATGATTGACACCCAACAACCCAACCATCTTCCTTTGTACTGAATATAACGCCAACCAGTGGAGAGTATTCCCCCTACCCCTGATTCCCATGAACTCCAGTTTGGTTAGGGCTCCTTGTTGCTACATTCGGTCAAATGCAGCCTTGATGTCAAGGGCAGTCACTCTCACCTCGAGTTCAGCTCTTTCATCCACATTTAAACTAAGGCTGTAATGAGGTCAAGAGCTGAGAGTGGCCCTTACAGAACCCTGACTGAACGTCAGTGAGCAGGTTGTTTCTGAGTAAGTGCTGCTTGATCGTGCTGTCAATGACACCTGCCATCACTTAACCTCAGAAGTAACAAAATCATTGAAAGGGCTAAATTTAATGAACACATCCAGCAGCCAGGATAGCCTGTTAACTCCCTCATTAATGAGTTGTACAGGCTAGCTGAAGACGGTGATTACAGTTACCTGAAATCTCAGCTAATCAGGGATAGAATAGTTGTAGGAATGACAGATGCACTCTCAGACATGCTTCAAACGAAAGAAGATCTAACCCTTAAGAAAGCAATCCAGATTGTCAGGCAATCTGAAATCGATTTGTAGCACAGATCCATGTTAAGGGGAGAAAGCAAACCGTGGTACAAAGTTAATCCAACTATCCAGCCAGTGAAACAGAACAAAGACACTCCAGGCCAAGGGAGGCACTCCAACCATGCCAGTACCGAGGTGCAAAGCGCCCCACAGGCAGGATCAATGTATGGTAATTTCAGCCCAATGCTTTCAACGTAACTGAATAGGACACTGCAGGAAGCTGTGCAAAGCCAAAACATCAAAAAGCACAAAAGATCCCAAGAGGACTCATGAGGTCAAGAAAGCACACCAAGTAGCCAGACAACCATGTTTCTTGGGTGAGGTCATAGATCCTGGATTTTTGTTCTGGAATGCACACATTTCAGTTAATGGCCAACTCACAAACTTTAAACAGGACACGGGAGCCAGCGTCACAGTCTACTGGAAAAGAACCATGGCTGAGACACCTCTGGTTACGAACAACAGGCACACCACTTTATGGGCCCAGAGGAATCCGAATTCCAATGATAGACATGATTCTGGAACCGTTGAGGTTTAGCGGCAAACAAATCTGCAGTCTGATGTACATCATCCATAACTAGTCTTTCTCTCGAGCAGAGATGCCAGTGTAGCTCTGAATCTTCTCAAAACGGCACATGTCAAGACAACCACTATCGTAAATCATACAGAACTGCAAGTTCCTGACAGCTCCAACAAGAAAGATTCTCTCAACTGGGACTTTAGCTCTGAATTGTCTTCTCTCTTTGCAGGTTTGTCCACTTCTGTCACAGGTGCCATAAGCACCTCATTGGTCAGACCAGCCAACCACTCAGATAGTTACCACAACACCTCGAGTAGATGACAGTCAAGAGAAGAACCGGAGAAAAGCCTCAATCTTTGACTCCGACACCAGTTGGAGAGACAAACTCCAAGACCATAGAACAGTGCCGGCGAGATGCATGAAGGAAGAGGAGAAAAAAACACTATAGAGATGAGCCCAGAGTTTGTCTGCCCTGTAAACCAATCATCATCTATCACTACAATTGGGAAATCATCAAAGAGCAATTCAATATCAAAGAATGCAAAAAAAAGGATGAAAGGACACCCAGATGCCAGAACTTGCAATTCAAAAAAATTTACCTGCAGCAACAGAGCCTACCACTCGCTCCGACAGGGGTGAGAACACAATATGGAAGGGTGATAAGGTCTCCAGACCACCTAAGCCTATGAACTCAGAGACTTGAGGGGGAAGATGGGGTAGTAGTAATCATGTAAATTCATGGAGTAAATGAGGATAACTTGTAAATATATTGGATAAAGGTTTGGGGGGGATGTAACATAAGGGTCTGGCTCACAAAAGGTTAATGTTGTACTGAGTATAGTACTGCTCACACAGTGATTTAAAAGAACTTGACCCACACCTAGGGGTCAGTGTAGTGTAGGACAGAGCTGCGTGTCAAAGTAAGCATGAAGACAGCTTGGACCTTTATTGTACCTATGCATATAGTTTCTAGACCACAGAGCATCAACCTAGGCATCGGAAACTACAGTGGCAAACCCAGCCCTGTCAAGCCTGCAAAGTCCTCTTTACTAACATCTCGGGGCTTGTGCCAAAATTGGGAGAGCTGTCTCACAGACGCGTCAAGCAACAGCCTGGCATACTCATAGAATCATGCCTTACAGATCTAGTCCCAGACTCCACCAGCAACATCCCTGGGTGTGCCCTGTCCCACCGGCAGGATAATGAGGCTAACAAATAGCTCTAAAATCCCAATGTCCTATCGTAAAGGAAATCTGACGCTCTTACCTGGTCTATACTGTGATTCCAGTGCCGACATCAACCTAGTTGACTCTTAATTGCTCTGTAACCCTGCCGAGCAACGAATGTCAATCATGCATATACCGCAAGAATGCGCTTTTTTAAAAAAAACGCTGGAAAGCTTGCTCACACGTTGTCGTGCAAACAGGCTGCAGTGCAGCGACCTTTTTTCTCTCTCTCACTCACTTCCTCTCTCTAAATGTACCTAGTGCTCGATTAAACTTTTCTCTTAGGAGCAGTAGGCTATAAAGTGAAATGCGATGCTGAATGCGGAATTTCCGCGTTGGGAGTGGGAGACCGAAAAAGTTGAGTCCACTCTCTCCTGAGCACCCCTCATGCGGTGGTGAGATCAGTCTGGCCCCGGTTTTAAACATCAGTCGGTCGTCCTGGCCCCACCGGGACACCGTGCTTTGCCTCCATTACCAAATGTCACAGTCAATCATCATTGCGTAATTCTGCATTGCGAAGAATAACATACGTTAAATAAAAAAAGACGTGCAAAAGATCTCATTTAAGCTGACCTGAGGGGGTGGGGGGGGGGGGAAAGAGGGTGATGATGAAACGAGGTGCCACCTGTAGGGTGAGTTCAATCACCGCTCATGTTGTTGCTGCCACTGCTGCTCAAGGAACCGGCTCCCTCAAGCACGCCGCCGCCGCCGCCGCCGCCATTGTGACATTGGACCCCACGTGACCGGCGGAGGCACGTTGCGACCCCGACGTCCCATTACGTCTTACGTCCTTCCGACCGTTGGCCCTGGCAACGCTCGAGCCCTCCCCTACGCAGTCAGTGATCCGAATTGTCCATTTTAATTTAAAAAAAACACAAATCCCCTCAATCGGAGCCATTTCAAACACACCAGAGGGTGGAGAATGATTACCTCCGGCCCCGCGCCTCCAACAAGCCACGAATCTCCGCCTCGATCCATCAAAGCCGAAGCCGGCAATCCGCCTCCGCCTCCTCAAACCCCGCCCCTCGTCCCCTGGCCGCCGGCGAACGTTAGGGAAATTTAAACGGCGCATGCGCATCCACGGCACCAGCCATACCGAGTCAGGCGTGCGCATGTGTAACATTGTCATCTTTCCCCCATCTTCTCTCCCCATCCCCCCATCATGGTTTTTCTCAACCTGTTCTGCTGCCTCCAATGATTTGTGCATATATACCCTAAGCTGTCAGTTCCTGCACCCCCTTTAGAATGGCAGCCTTTATTTTATAATGCCTCTCCTCATTCTCCTTCTCAAAATGTCCCACTTCACATTTCTCTGCATTAAATTTCACCTGCCACTACTTGGTTATTCCCTTGCCTTGTTGCACCTCCATAATACCTCATACTTCTCTGGATTGTATTCCATTTTCCACTTTTCTGCCAAACGGGCTAAACCATTTATATCTTCCTGCAGTCCTGCATTTTATCAAACCATATACACTCTATTACCCTCAGCAACCAACCTCTTAAAAATTCAGGGCGGGATTTTTCACCCCCGCCAATGGCGGCGATCATGGCAGGCCGGGGCCACAAAATTTGGAGTGATGGCAAAACTCTGTTTTCCCCCAGCAGGAAAATAGTATGGAATTTTTCCTTCCCAACTTTCACGGCGGATCACGTTTCTCTCCAGAAAGTAAAGGCAGTCCTGGGGCAGAGTACACCATGCTACAAGGTTGTGCATGCATGCATGCATGTCTTGGTCCCAGTCCAGGGAAGGGAAGGGCCTGTTTGTGCTGAGTCGGTCGTGCACGGCATGGTGTGCAGAGTGTGGTCAGTCTCCCACACATTTGGGTCCTGGGGGTTGGTGGCTTCTTACTGGGCGGCAGATAGCACAATCACTATCAGGAGAGGCATCTGCAGCCCGTAAAAGGGGAACTTGAAAGTAAGAGGGGGAATTGTTTTCTCTCATGGTGAGGGGGGTGGTCCTGGTAGGTCACTGTGCATAGGACCTCAAGATGGGGAGGGGTAAGGTGAACATGGGGCATGGAGACATCCACAGAAAGTGGTACAGGGACGAGGACAGGGATATCGACTATAATAATGATAGGGTTAAAAGGGGAGGCAGGAGAGTGATTGGATGGAGAGAAACTTGCACATGATGTTTTCCCAGGACAATAGGAGGTACTTGGACAGTGTCGGGAGATGGGGCGATTGGAAGCTGGTCTCGCAGTGGGAGCGCAGCAGCACCACTTTGAAAGCAGATGCAATGATGCAGTTGAAAAATAACCTTGGGAAAAAAATCACTAGGGGTGGGAACTGAGGACTTGTGGGGGGAGTCAACTGCCACACTTTTGCGCCTATTGAGGGAACACCCTAATAATTTCCACCTCAGGAGATGGAGAGCAAAGCTCAGCAGAAACATGTTAGGAAGACTCAAATGCCAATTGAAGGATTTGGGCACCTTAACTCATGGTGCATATTCTTACGAGAATCCACCCAGGCTTGGGCAACACTTGATCTGGTATGATTGACCATTTTTCCTTCTCAAAATGAAAAGGTCAGAAGGATCAAACTCTTAAGGGGCTACGCTACAATACATATGTAAGATGCTCCAGGCAACCCTAAATATTGCAGTTGGGAGGCTCGGAGTTTACTTGGCTCAATGATTGCAGTCATTGCATTAGTGAAAGGCTTAGCTCTAGTCTACTCCAGGAGATAGCCTGATAGTCCCTGACTGAGGTTGATAGTGCCTGGCTGTACCCATTCAGATCCAACCTCCTTTGTGAAAGCACTGTCATGCCTGGTGCGGTGGGGGTAGTTAGATGGGGTGAAGCTCAGCTACCAGTGATTCTTAAGGCTGTGCTTCAGCCGCAAGGGAGGATCTGGGGAAGCAATATCTGGAATGAGGGCAGCCCAGGGGCTTCACAATGACTACCTAGCTTGGTGATGGAAGGTGGTCATTGCAGGGTAATGTTCAATCATTTCTCTCAACTATTTTACCACAGAGACAAGGAGGAGTGCAGAATGGAGGCAGCAGGCAACGCTGCCTTCTTCATGGCTCTCATGCAATTGAGGAGGAGAAGAAGGGCCTGTCACCGTGAAGCAGAGCAAAGGGAAGAGCCTCACCCTGAGGAACGTGGGCCAGCGGGGCCCCATGAAGACCCACAAGCTGAGGAGGAGACACCACTTCCATGGAGGTGTTTGTTACGGCCCAGGGTGTGCTGAAGATGCCTCTCACACTCGCAGAATAACAAGAGACAGTGCTGGAGATGCCTTCGCTTATCAAGGGATGTGGTGACCCTCATTTGATACATTCTTCAGGAGGATCTGATGCCCCTTGGACTGGGAGGCTTTCCATTGCCACTGGCTCTAAAGGTGACCATTGCACTCGACTTCCATGGCTCCACTGGGGACTTCTGCGGAATATCACAATCTTCCACTCATAAATGCAGATGATGCCCTGTTCAGTAATGTACACAATGATGTCTAGTTCTCCCTGGATGAAGCCAGCCAGGCTGCCAGACAGTGGGATTTGCAGCAATCTCCAGTTTCCCACAAGTGCAGGGTGCCAGTTACTGCACACATGTGACATTAAGAGCTCCCTGACAGCAGCCAATAATATTTATCAATAGAAAAGGCTTCCGCAATGTGCAGTTGATCTATGATCACTGAAAGCAGATTATGCAAGTCTGTGCAAGGTACCCTGGAAGCTCGCACCACTCTTACGTCTTGAGTGACTCTCAGGTGCCACAGTTCTTCGAGGGCCCTCATTACATTCAGGGTTGGCTCATTGATGATAAAGGCTACCCCCAAAAGAATGGCTAATGACACTTCTTCAGTGGCCACAGAGTGCTTCAGAGGAGAGGTACAAAGTGGCTTATTCTGCAACACACTCTGAGCTTGAGCAGACCATTGGCATGCTGAAGATGCATTTCAGATATCTGAACTGATCAGGTGGCGATCTCCAGTACTCGCCGTACAACGTGTTCCCCATCATCCTGGTTCACTGTGCACTACACAACCTCGTGCTCCAAAGGGGGGATGAGTTGCCACATGGAGAGATGGAGGAGCTGCACATCTCCTCTGATGAGGAGGACATCGAGAGGGATGACCTCTGACTCATGAGGCTACATTTTTTGATCTTTGATGCAAGTCTTACATATGCATTGTCCAATCACCATGTTCATAGCAACTGGCTTTGCTCATGTTGCTTCTGTGGACATAAAGACTGAGCTGAGGTTGAGCGAGACACTATAGGTCTGAGGGACACGATGGGAGATACTTGAGGCAGGGGGGCGTCTGTTACATGAAAGTGCCATCCACTAGCTGAGACTTTGAGGCAGGAAAGCAAAATATATTTACACATGTGCAAAGTATATACAGTGAGTTAACACCCGTGCCACCATTGTGCTCTCAGTACTTTGTAATTTTTCTAACCCGAACGCTATATGTAGGTGCATCCCCGACATCCATAGCAGAGGTGGAGGCAGCCTGCTGACTGCCATACCCTGTTGTCTGAGATGACCTTGGCGGGCGCCCTATGGAGGCCTGAGAGTCCTGGACTGCTATGGTTCTCCTGCTGTGGCGTCTCCTCCTCGGCCTATCCAACTGGAGTTTCTGGGGTCACAGGCAGATGGGGCTTGGAGTGGCTGGACACCCTTGGACAGTCCTGGGTGGATTGCTCCGGGGTGTCCGGCTGATGGAGGATGCAGGTGAACGTAATGGCGGGCCTTCATTGGATGTTTTCTCAGGATCCTCATCCGAGGTGCTCAGGAGGCTGAGGCTGATGGGCTGGCTGGTGGCGTTCCTTCACCTTTTCTTGCTGGTGGCTGTAATAGAGATAAGAGATAATTAATGATTGGTTGGAGACTTATCTGCATTAAAGAGCACTCATAGTGTCTCATAGGGTAGGCGATGATTGCTGGATGGACCTTCGCTGGCTTGTTGGGTGATGCCGATCTTGCCTTTGGTGCAAGAATGGTCCCTGTCCTTGCCAGCCAGCTCTGCCACCTGCTCCTCAAAGTGAGTGAGTGGCCTCAACTCCAGCTTCCACCCTCCGGTCTGGGATCTCTCCATCTTGTCATGGGCAAGATCTGTCCTGCATAAAGACAGCCAGATAGACTGTGAGCAGCATGGATGCTAGAGTAGATCATAAACATGCATGCCTGCTGTGTGGCCTGACAGCTCCCCAGTAAAGGCTGAAGGCATGACTTATGCAGGGTGTCACAAGAGATGAAGATGTTAAGGTGTGTTTGAGAGTATCTGTGGTGATGTTCCTTCTGATAGTAGTGTGTGAAATCGCTGTCACTGTAACCGGCAGATGCCTGATGGTCTTATGAGAGTCTGAGTTCAGAGTGAGGACAAGGTTGATTTATAATGATGGAGTTGATGAGATCATTCTTCCTGCACTGCATGGTGGTCCTCTTCTGAATTCCACAGGCATTGGCATGGTGAGGTTGGTGGACCTCCTGTTGCCATCTCTGGGATAGAGGACCTCCCGTCGACCCTGGACTGTCTGGAGGAGTCTCCCTAGCACTTGTTGCTGACCTTGGGGGCAGATGTTTTGGATCTTCTTGGACCATTGCTTCACTCACCACACGTTCTGGGCCATGAGATAGCTGCGGGGCAGACAAATCCCAGCCCACCCCGCCACGAGATTCGAGGAGCTCCTTGTTGATGTATAAACGAGCTGAAAAGCGGATGAGCTGACTCAGCAAACCACCCCACTGCCCAGCAAGAATAACGCTGACCTTTCTACCCACCGCCGCACTTAGTCTCCAGAATGGAACATTCTGCCCTCAATCAAGTTAGTTAAGCACGATTTACCTTTAGCAAACCCATACTGGCTTCCCCTAATCAATCTGCATTTGTCCATGTGACTGTTAATTTTGTCCCAGATTACCTTCTCTAAAAGCGCTCCCACCACTGTGGTTAAACTGATTGGCTTATGGTTGCAGGGTTTCTCCTTCCACTCTTTTTTGAACAAGGGTGTAACATTTGTAATTTTCCAATCCCCTGGCATCGCCTTTGTACTGAAGGAGAATTGGAAGATTATGGTCAGTACCTCTGCAATTTCCACCCTTACTTCCCACAACATCCTCGGATGCATCCCATCTGGTCCTGGTGATGTCACTTAAAGTAAAACCAGCTTTTCTATACCCCTTTTTAAATCAATTTTTAGCCTATCCATTACCTCAACTACTTCTTTTCACTTTTATTTGGGCAATATCTTCCTCCTTGATAAAGACAGATGCAAAGTACTCATCTGGTCTTCTGCCTCCATGCATAAATCCCATTTTTGATTTCTAATTGACTCCACCCTGTTACTATTTTTATGCTCATTGAAGACCTTTGGAGTCCCCCTTATGTTAGCTGACATTCTTTTCTCATACTCTCACTTTGCCTCTCTGATTTCCTTTTACACTTCTCCTCTGAATTTTCCATATTTAACCTGATTTTCACTTGTATCCTCGACCTGACATCTTTCATATGCACCCTTTTTCTGCTTCATCTTCCTCTGTATCTCTCTCACCATCCACGGAGCTTTGCTTACCCTATCATTCCCTTTCATGACATATAACCCAAATTATCTCCTTAAAGTTACGGCTACAGTTACAGGTTTGCCTGCCAATCTTAGATTCCAATTTATCTAGGACAGAACTGTTTTCACCCCACTGAAATTGATCCTCCTCCAATCTTGTGTTTTTATTTCAGATTGCTCCTCTTCCTTTTCCATAACTAACCTCAACCTTATGATCCTATGATCACTTTTGCCTACACGTTCCCTGACTGACACTTGATCCACTTGACTCACCTCATTCCGCAGGACCAGATCCATCAATGCCTTCTTCCTCGTTGGGCTGGAAACATACTTTTATGTCTTGGGTAAATGAGTTTGTTGGCTAATCAAACTCTAACTGTATGTCTTCCTATGTTCTCATCATTGCTGCTTGCAATCAATAATGAGGAGAGACTGATGTAAGGATAACAGTGATGGTTTATTGAGGCATAGGGCAGAGCACCAGATCATATGTGCTCACTCAGAAACCTCCAGAACTAGACTTCCAGTTCTCAGTTGCCCATGCTGTACAGTGATACATCAGTACTGTCACACAATCAGTACACTTGCATTCTCTTAAAGGTACAGATACCTCACTTTGCCACACATACTGATCAAGAATATTCTCCTGAACACACTTCAGAAAGTTTTCCTCCACTAAAGTTTTCCTTTTCGCTATTACTATCCCAGTTTATATTAGGATAATGAAAGCCCTCCATTGTCACCCTATAGTTCTTGCACCTCTTTGTAATTGCCCTGCAAATTTACTCCAACAGAGGATGTGCTGACAATATCAGCAAAATAGACCAATGCGAGAGATAAATGTTTATGTGATAGGATAAGTTCAGAAGAGACGATTAAACAAAAGCAGGTGCTCAAAATCTGAAATAAAAACAGAAAATATTCTGATGAAAGGTCATTGATCTGAGAATCTGTTTCTCTCTCCACAGATCTTTTATTTTATTTTTATTTTATTTCATTTTTATTTTAATCGGGTACAGAATAAAGAAGCTGGTGTAACCCTATATGTTATAGGCACTTGGGAGGTAAATTAAGTTTACTCTGTTCAAGGTAGAAAACATAGAACAGAAGTAGGCTATTCAGCCCTTTGAGCCTCTTCCACCATTCAGTGAGATCATGCTGCTCTGTATTCTAAATCCATTTACCTGCCATGGCTCCCCAGCCCTTAATACCTTTGGCTAGCAAAAACCTATCATGCTCAGATTTAAAGTTATTCATTGAGCTGGCTTCTGTGACCTTTTGTCGGAAAGATTTCCACGCTTCTACCACCCACAGTGCAAAGAAATGTTCCCTAAGTTCTCCCTTGAAAGGCCTGGCTCTTGATTCCAAGGCTGTGTCCCCTTTGTCCAAGATTTCCCCAACGGCAGGAAAAAAATCTCTCTTTACTCCATCAATTCCTTGCCAACCCCAAAAGCTTCTATTAAATCAACCCTTAATGGTCTCTATTCAAGGGAATATGACAACAACTGCTTGCATTTATTTTGCACCATAAACAGAGTGAAACATCCCAAGATGCTTTAAAGGAGGGATCAGAGTTAGAGTTGGAGAGGTTTAGGGAGGGAATTCCAGAATTTTGAGCTTGGCATTGAAGGCATAGGTGCCAATGGTGGATTGACTAAAATTGGGATTCGCAAGAGACCAAACTTATGGAATCACACTTCATAATTTAATCCTTGGAGCCCCGATGAATATGCATCTCACTTCTTCCAAATTCAAAAACAACTAGTCTAGTTAGAATTCCCAGATGTAAAAATAAATCTAAACTGATACAATAAGTGTTGTGTAGACCATCATAAGGTCAGCACTCGGAGGAGGAACATTTGCTCATAAAGAGATTAGGAGGGCATTTGAGAACAAAATTGTTCTAGTGGGAAAGCACAACCAACCCAATATAAACTAGAAAATCTCAAGTGGTTTAGAGTCAAGTTGGTAAATCCAATGCATGACTGATGTTTGGGCTAAATGTGTGAAGGAGGTCACAAGAGATAATGCTCATCTTGACCTGTTATTTGTAAAATACCTGGAAAATATACAGAAAATGGAAGTTGTACCTTTGGGGGTGCAGAAACCACAGAATGCTATTACACAATTCATTCTCCAGGTGTGGGCACCACTGGCAAGGCCGCCATTTAATATCCATCCCCTGTGCCCAGAAAAAAGTGGTGCTCAGCTTCCCCCTTGAACCTCTGTAAATTAAGTATTAAGTAGGGAATTCCATGATTTTGACCCAGTGATGATGAAGGAGTGGTGAAAAATGTAACATCAAGATGATCAGCAACCTGGAAGGGAATTTTGAGATACTCGTTTCCCATGCACCTAATCCTTATAGGTTGCAATGGTTTTGAAGGAGCTGCTGAAGAAGCCTTTGCGAATGCATCTTGTAGATGGTACACACTGCAACTACAGTGTATTGATAGTTGGGCTAGTGGATGAGATACTGATCAAATAGACTGATTTGTGCTGATTGGTGTCAAGCTTCTATAAAACTCATTAATAATTTTAATAGGCTGATTTGATAACCCCATAATGATCTAAACTTAAGGGAAGACACGCCAAGTTTATACAACTCATCTTTATAATTTAACCCTTTAAGCCCTTGAGAATCTGTGCTGTACTCCTTCCAAAGCCAATATCACTCTTCTGCAATCACTGTGCAAAGTTATATTGAGCGCCAGTTTTCCTGGATTAGGCAGCTCTAGATCTGCTCCCAGGCCCAATTGCAATCTGCTTTGGGATGTCTTCCTGTGAGTGGCACAAGGAAATCTGGCACAATGAAGAGAACTTTGATATGAAAAAAATCAATTCTATTGTAGGTTTTCATTCATAGTCCATTTTATCATATCTCTCAGAAACATCTCAAAACACGTGTAATGAATGGGCAAATATGACAACTGATTTGCAGCCAACAATAGTTGCTTAATCCTTTAGTCTGGTTTTGTGATTTTTGTTGAGTTGAGAACGTTGGCCAGGCCAATTTCCTGCTCTTTGAATAATACCATAGGATGTTTTACATCCATAGGAGGACAGTAGATTGTGTTGTCAGAGGAATACCTCACATCTGCAACAATGGAACACAGCCTCAAGGGGAGATGGTGGTATAGTGATAATGTCACTGAACTAGTAATTCTAAGGTCCAAGCTAAATCTCTGAGGACACAGGATCAAATCTCACCACAGCATCTGGCAGAATTTAAATTAAATAAATTTTAAAATCTGGAATTAAAAGCTCATCTCAGTAATGGTGACTATGAAACCATTGATTGCCATTAAAAACCCATCTGGTTCACTAATGTCCTTTAGGGAGGGAAATCTGCTGTCTTCACCTGGTCTGGCCTACATGTAGCTCCAGACCCACAGCAATGTGGTTGACTCTTAACTGCTCCCTGAAATGGTTGAGCAAGCCACACAGAACAAGGGCAATTAGGGATGGGCAACAAATGCTGGTCTTGGCAGTGACATCTACATCCCATGAAAGAATTTAAAAAATGCTGGCTGTATGGAATACATATGTGTTCAAGTCCTGACCTTCTGCTTACAAGAAGCAAGAATAACATCAACTGAGCTAATAGGTGTCAACATTGTAGAATAATACTTATGGGAGCAGATACAATGTATATGTTAATGAATGAATTTGCTTTGAACAAATATCACATATTTCCAGATTCAATGAAAATTTTAATGAATGAATTCACTTTGAACAAATATCTCATATTTCCAGACAGTGAATATATTACCAAATAAGTTCACTTTGAAAAATATCACATATTTCAAATATTTTTCAAATATAAAATATTTTTCTTTTTTTTGAATAAAAACAGCAAACGTATGCCCATCCTGTGCTTACACCTTAACTATAAAATCCAAGATAAACTTTGCAATAAAGTAGTACCAAGATTATGAGAGATTTAATGGTTGGTTGACATATATACTGTTGTACATAACAGTCGCATCAAATATTCCTTTGTGCTCCCTGTCAATTTAGACAAAAAAAAGCAACGAATCTCATTTCTTATAGCATTATCCAATTGTTCACCCCAGCATTTTGTAAAATTTATATTTTCCGTATTTTGAAGAAATGATCATACCAACACCATACTTTGATATTTGTACTTCAAGTATTGAAACACATGTGGTGCTGTACTGCATTTTAGGGCAGAGTAATGAGCCCTGTGCAACTCTTTTGAGCTCCTGGAGCACAGCTGCAGTTGAATGAGCTCCCATCAGTAGGGGGTCAGATTAAACATGACTACAACATTGAGAACTGTAGTTTGAGATTCCTCAAACAGATCCCCACTGGAGCGACGCAACAATGCTGCTGGGAGCTAGAGGCACATATGTTCCCATTGAAAACTGGCATTGTTGCTTCTTTGTTATTTCTTGCAGTTTCTACAGGTGGATCTTTTTTCAAACAGGATTGACTTGAAGGACTGTTTGACATGATAAAGCGGGCCCAATTTGGCCCCGGCATTGTGAACCAAAATTTAGATCACTGAACGCTGTTTGGGCTGACACATGAAGAATAGTGCATGGATAAAGTCACAGAAGGACACTGTTCGATCAGGAATTGTACCTCAGAAAGGAGTTTGGGTAAAGTGGTGTAACAATCTAACAGTCTGCCTAAGTGTTATTCAGTAATGCATTTAGTCACTTTGCAAGTAAAAATGTAAAAGTACCTAATGGCCAATTAGGCATGTTGCAGTCATCCTCTGTAGAACTGGTTTTCTCACTAAGCAATTTCTAGCAACGAATAAAACAATTAAATTCTACCCCAGCCTTGCAATGCTGAGTCAGCATGAAATAGATCAAGCATATCTCATTGATAAGTACATAGATATTAAAAATACACTGCACATGATTTGAAATCAACAGATTTTCCTATCCATTGCATCTTAAAAGAAAATCTTAGGGCAGAATACTGGAACATTTAGATGTTTTAATTGAATGTTCCAAAACTAGAGGCCAGAAATATATAACAGTTACTGATAAATCCAATAAAGAATTCAGGAGAGGTTTCTTCACACAAACAGTAGTTAGAATGTGGAACTTGCTACCAGATAGGGTGGCTGAGGCAACTACTTGGATTAATTTAAGGAGAAACTAGATAAACACATGAGGGAGAAAGGAAAAGGATATGCTGATAGATTCAGTTGAAGCAGGGCAGTGGAGACTTGAGTGGAGTGTAAACACTCGCATAAGTGAATTGGGCTGAATGGCCTATCTCTCTACTATGAATTCTATGTAATGAATGCATTCTGTTTAGCACTATAAATTGTGGAGTTAAGCAGTTGCAGAGCAATGAACATTGGGAGGAACTGCAGGGATAAGATTAAAATCAGGTTGCAAACCCATTTAAAATATTGGAGGTGTGTTTAGTGGGATGCACTAACATAGATTAAGTATATCAATGAAAATAAATGGATCTGACTGTAAGTGATCAGGGGGACCATAATGCCCAATTGCAACACCAAGCTGAGGTGCAGAGAGGGACAGGCACATTGGATGACCTTTCTCATGGGTCTCCTCCTGAGCCTGGCCAAAGTAGCGGTCTACAGTTCAGGTCAGGTGCAGCTAGCTCTGCCTTCCTCTCTTCCATGCATGGCCCTGGACAATGACCAGGCAGTGTTCATTTCAGTCCTTGTTGTGCCACAGGTGGGCACTGCCAAGGTCTGAAGGACATTTTTAAAAATCTTTCGTGGGATGTAAACGCCTCTGGCAAAGCCAGCATTTTGTTGCTGATCCCTGACTTATGCAAGTTTCCTTTATTTTTGCAGCTTGTCCTGGGTTGGATGACATTGGAACAACACATGGTGAGGGGGAGGGTGGGAGATGAGCTGGAAAGGTAACACAGTGAGTGGCAGGTCACGTGACAGCGGCGATTCCGACGCCGACGTCTGACGCAGGTGTCGGTGGGCGGGGCGAATAACGCATGACGTCGGAGAACGTGCCTGTCTCCAGATTCCAAATCAGCTGTGCGGGGCCGGATGGCGCGCCACTTCCAGAGGAGCGACTGTGGACACAGGGGAGAAGGATTGAAGGCCAGCAGGTCTGTGCCCCCGGGGCAGCTCCTCTACTCCACTTCGCCCTACACGTGCATCCCCTCCAAGAAAGCCAGAGGCTCCGTCTGCGAACACTGCTTTTCCAGGTACCAGTCAGGTCTGACTTGCTGCATGTTGCCCATTGCTGAGTTGTGTCCTGTACCTGTCGCTATGCCTGTAGCAACTGTCAAGGAGGCGGAATACACTGTACACACCTTCACATTAGGACCGGACACCCCGTGTTTAAGTTTATTCGTCATCTGTATAGCTCTTGATTTAAAGCTTTAGCATTCATGATCTTAATATGTTTGATAAGCAGCGCAGGAGAGATTGACAGTTGTAAGAAGGTGCTGGGATAACCAGGGACACAATCCCCCTGCTTCAGGAATAAAAACAGAAAGTGCTGGAAAACTCAGTAGGTCTGGCAGCATCCGTGGAGAGAGAAACGGAGTTAATGTTTCCACTCCAATATGACTCTTCCAAAGAAGACTCCTCGAGGAAGTTTGTAATCATTGCCTTGCTATTATCTGAGTACATTATCTGTGTATTGTTTACTCATAGGTCGAGGGGAAAAAAAAGACTTTAGCTTGTGTAGCGGCCGTAGGAAGTCCGTGAAGCACTTTTCAAATATAGTCACTGTGAAGTGTGGTAGCCAGCATTGTGCTGAACAAGCATCCCCAGACACAAATGTAGTCATGATCAGAATCTGTTGGTTGAGGGATGCTGTAGTGTTAATATACGTTCAAAAGCAAGTTTGTTATGTTGTCTGGCAATATGAGGCAGAAGAGAGGATTTGGAAGAACCGGTCCGTTTGAACGGAAGTGCAGTGAAGTTGGGTGGATTCACGGGGCAAGGTGATGCTGTCGGCTTCATGTGTGATTGGAATTGCGTTGAGATTAAACCCGGCTGGCACAGGGTAGATAAACTGTATTTACATCTGGTAGGTATAAGGAGATTTGCTGTTAATGTGGAAGACGGAATGAAAGCTGTTTGAAACCAGATGTGGAAAATGTAAAGACTCAGATTCCTAACAAAAGCAGAAATTTGAGGTACTTTAAGGATATGAAGATTAAGTAAAACCATGTTAATCAACCCATTAAAAAACCCCTGATATCCAGATAAGGAACCTGAGTTTTTTTTCATTTCTGGGGTGTGGGCATCACTGGCAAGGTGGCATTTATTGCCCTGCCCCAATTGTTCCTGGGAAGGTGCAAGGGTAGAGGTTTGGTAGGAGTAAGTGGTTTGCTAGGCCATTTCAGAGGGTAGTTAAGAGTCAACCACCTTGTTGTGGGTCTAGAGTCACATGTAGGCCAGACCAGGAAAGGACAGCAGATTTCCATCCTTAAAGGATGTTAGTGAGCCAGATTTGGTTTTACACAATCTGATAGTTTCATATTCACCATTACAGATACTAGTCTTTGATTCCATGGTGAGACTTAAACTCACAACTCTGGATGATTAGTGCAGTCATCTGGCTTACTAGTCCGGTAACATAACCATTATGCTACAGTGCCTGTGTTTATCTGAATGCCCGAAGCATTGGGAATAAACTGGAATTATCAGGGAGGTGGTGGCATTGTGGTAATGTCACTGAGCTGGTAATCTGGATGCCCAGACTAATGCTCTGGGAAAGTGGGTTCAAATCCCACCACGGCAGCTGGTGGAATTTTAATTCAATTAACAAATCTGGAATTGAAAGCCAGTCTCAATGATGGTGATTATGAAACTATCATCGATTATTGTAAACACCTATTTGGTTCACTGATACCCATTAGGGAAGGAAATCTGCCATCCTTACTTGGTCTGGCCTACATATGACTCCAGACCCCGCAGCAATGTGGTTGACTCTTAACTGCTCCCTTAAATGTTCAGTTCAAGGGCAATTGGGGATGGGTAACAAATGCTGGCTTTGCCAGTGGCACCCACATGCTGTGAAAGGATAAATAAAGATCCGGAGGAGTTCAACATGGACACATCAGTTGTTGAGAATAGATGGCAATTATAAGAGGGGTAGCTTTTAGCAAGTATGGATGGAAAGGAAGTTGGAAAAATATTTCATGAGAGAGAGGAAAAAATAAATTAGATCAGATTATCTTTTGAGAGTCAAAGAATTTGCACGGCACAGGAGGCCATTTCACTGTTGCATTTTGGCATTGTTTCCTGCCAGAGTGATCTAAAACACATTCATAGAACAATTACATGGAGTTTTACGGTGCAGGAACAGACCATTTGAGCCAACAGGTTTATCCTGGTTCTTATACTCCACATGAGTCAATATCTCCTGTCTTGCATCTCTCTCTGCTTAAAATATTCATCCAATTTTTCTTTGAAAAGGTGGAGTGGTCTTTGTTTGCACCATCCTTGTGACCCCTGCTTGAACAATTCTGTGCAAAGAAATTTTACCTAATACACTCAGTTTTAAAGTGACGAGTATTCATTGCTATCTCCCCCCCACCCCCCCCACAACCTACCCATCAGCGGAAATTGCCTTTTTGTTTTTCATCTCTGCAAAACCTGTCATAGCTCTTAACTTTCCATTAAACCTTCTTCTAAGCCTTCTTTGACCTCATGGTAATAATCACACTGCCTCAAGTATCCCTCTGATCGATAGTTTCCCATCCCTGGCATCATCATGGTGAATCCATTTTGTATGCCCTGTGTGGTTTTAAGGCACTTTCTCCAATGAAGCACACTATGATCTAACCAATGTTTTGCACAAATTCAGCATTCCACCTTTAAATATTACTGAAAAGAGAGATGTGTTTCCAAAGCTTTCCATCTTGCAGCCATCAGGACAAATGCAAGAATGCCAAATTTCTAATGATCACAACAATTTATACTACAGGAGAAAAAGGCGCTGACTGACTGTGGCATTGCCATGGAGAAAGCAACGGGGAACTGTAGGCCCTCCCACCTTCTGGGTAATTCAAAAAAGGCACAACGCTTGAACTTATTTCTTTTGTTTGCAGAGAATGTGTATGAAAGCATGTCGCTTCTAGTTTGTGTGAATGAGCCAATTTGTGAGCTAGACTGATTATCTTAAATTGGTTGTTATTGTAGTGCAATTTCTCTAATTTCTAATAATTAATTACTAACTTCCTTCTTTACTCTTGTACTCTGTTCCAATTTTTTGACGTTTTTGTGCCTAGGCTACAAGCACTTGCATGTTCAGACAGTTCTGTATTTGATCCTCTAGATTTCCTTGTTTATACATCCATTTAGCATCTTTCCACTATATATTTTTTCCCATTCCTTATTTTCACTGACATATCATGGAACACTTATCCACATTAAATCATATTTCTTTGTTTAAAAAAAACATACTTGAGATGTAGGCCTTTGTGGCAAGGCCAACACTTATGACTCATCCCTGGTTGCTCTGACAACTGGGTGGCTTGCTAGACCAGTTCAGTGGACAGGTAAGAGTCAATCACGTTCGGGTGGGACTGAAGTCAGATTATGGCCAGATTATGTATGGATGTCAGGGTTCTTTCACGAAATTAGTTTGGGTTTTAAGTCAGTTAGTTTGGGTTTTAAATCACATTCTGACAACTTTATGCTCACTTTTACCATTAACCCGCTTTTTGTTTCCTGTTTTTTTTTAAGAACTGAATTCAAATTCTCAAAATGCTTAGATGGGATTTGAACTTGTTCTCGGGGTTTATTAGTCTGGCAACATAATCACTACACAACTATTTGCCTGCCTCCCTCCGCCTCCACCTCCCACATGCATTAACCAACAAAAAAAACAAGTGCTAACTCTTGGGGTTACCCCACCTCCAACCCTTCCCTGAATTGAAGCGATGCCCATTCACCTTGACTTTTTGCTCCTCATTTAGCACCAATGAAATTTCTCTCTGTGCTGCAACATTTCCTGTTGTAAAATGCACTTGAAGTTTTTATTTAAATGAACCTCTTATTAGGCACTTTCTTCTGAAAATCCAAGTCTATACTGAATCTACCATGACAGAGTCCTTCTCCCCCTGTAGGAAAGGTAATGGTAAACTAGAGTTCTCCACATGCACTGGGGTTTGTGCAATTAATAAGAGAGATAATGTCACCTGATGCAGTGTAATGCCCAAATGGTTTGAGAAGCAGTGTTCCAATCACACTGTGATCAGCCAATTAGCATTCTCTTCTCATGTGGTATAAATTGTTGTTCTCTTTGCATTTGGTACACTTGTGAATTGTCCTGATAAGTGTAAGGTGAAATGCTTCGACAACAAAAGCTTTCTTTTTCCTGCAATGCACTAGGTGTTATGCATCATGTTTGGACTTTTTTATGCCTGGAGAGAAATCAGAATGACATCTATGATTTACAAGTCATGGCAGCATCTGGAGGTGAAGGAGTAGAAAATAACTCAGAATTTGGCCCTGAAAGGGACAATGGGAGCTAATTCCTTATTAACTTTCAAAAGGGAATTGGATAAATACTTGCAGAGAAAAAGAATTGCACAGCTAAGGGGAAAGAGTTGGGAAGTGGAATTAATTGGATAGCTCCATCATGGAGCTGGCTTGGGCACAGTGGGCTGAATGCTCTCTCCATCTCTCTATTTCTCTCACTATAGCTATCGTTCGCGCGCTATATCTATCGCTGGCTATATCCCAGCAAAGACCAAAACTTCAGTCAAATAAGGGATGAACTAATTGTGTGCATGTTGCACACGCTGTAGATATTCAAATTTCGGTCACTGATGACCTGAGATTTTGTACTGATTAGGCAATGCCAAGCAGAGGTTTTAAATTGCCATGGATATTTGTAGCAGGAATTGCAATCTGCAAGTCCTACGGAAGAAGGTGCTGGTGATGGAGACTTTGGGGTTTGTCAAGGGTTTCAGGTTACGATGCAGCTCTATGGGGCTCATCATCCTTTCTACCCTCTGGCTTGTGTTAAATGCAGAGAGAAGGTTCTGACTTTACTGGGTGTTTGCCAATGGCTCTAAGGAAGCCAATCATGCTTGACCTTCCTGTTCTTATAAAGTGTCAGCTTGGCTCAGTTGGTAGCAGTGTTTTCGGTCAGTCAGAAGGTTGTGGGTTCAGGACCTGAGCAATCCCCTGTGGTACAGAACATGTGCGGCTTTTGTGGAGATGCTGTCCTTCATGTGAGACATGGAACCGAGGCCTGAAGCCTGGGGGGAGATGGTAGTGTAGTGGTAACATCACTGGGCTAGTATTTCAGAGGCTCATGCTAATGCTGTGGGGGAATGGGTTCAATTCTGGTGGAATTGAAAAGCTCATCTATGAAATGGTGACCATGACAACTATCAACGATTTGTTGTAAAGACCATCTGATTCCCTAGTGTCCTTTAGGGAAGAAAATCTGCTGTTCTTACCTGATCTGGCCTATGTATGACCCCAGACCCAAAGCAATGTGGTTGACCCTTATCTGCTCTTTGCAATGGCCTGACATCTACTCAGTTCAAGGGTAATTCGGGATGGCCAGCAAATCCTGGCCTTGCCAGTGACATCATATCCCTTGAAAGAATTGAGATATAAAAACGCACTTGTTGCGGTGAGTGTTAAAGGTCCTGTGGCACTATTCAGAGAAGGGAAGGGAGTTCTCATGATATGCTAGTCAACCTTCTGTTTATTCAACTAGTCATTTTATTTAATTGTTGTTTGTGAGGTCTTGTGTGCAAACTGATATAGTCACCCAAATGACAGTAGCTGCACAATGTGTGAAATGCATGGGGATCTTTGTTGTGCTTTTTCGAGAGCACCTACCAAACCTGTTTCCTTCACACCTCGAAGGGCAAGAGCAGAAGCACAGTGGAGCACGACCAAGCTAAGTCACAGATTACCCTGACATGTATCGTCATGAGCTCAAAATCTCAGAATTCCACCCCCCGCCCAGCCCCAATAGCACCGTGGGAGTCCCCTCACCACATAAACTGCAGTGGTTCAAGGCGGCAGCTCACTGTCATCTTCTCGAAGGCAGTTAGGGATGGGCAATAAATGTTGGCCTAGCCAGCGATGCCATATTCCCAGTTTAAAAAAAATGTAAAAATTGAGATGAGATCGAGGCACTTAAAAAATCATCCAAAGAATCGGCTTTGAAATGAGTGCTCCTTTGTTAACAGGTGAGGTGGTAAGGCTACTTTTATGTTGGATGGACATAAATTGAGATTTTTGCAATGGGATCTAAGTTGAGCTTTAACACTTTTTTAAATAAGAGGCAATTGCATCCTTTTGTTCTCTTCGTAGAATCGCATAGAATTTACAGCACCAAAGCTCCACACAAACATTCTGTTCCTCCTCCCTGGGTTAACCCTTTTAAATTCATCCATTATTCACCTCAGCCACTTCATGCGGGATCAAGTTCCACATTCTAGCCACGCAAACTGTAGCAGAAGGATTAGCGATTCCTAGATCGCTACCCAAATTTGGTACATCAGGATTTGTACAAGAGGAATGACTGGGCCATTGTGGAGGGTTAATGCAGGCAGAGGAGAAGAACACAGTGTTAATCAATTCAATGTTTAACTCCTTGGAATAAAATGAAACTGCTGCAATGAAACTACATTTTTATTTAATTAGGCAATAGTGAAAATTATATCAAAAGGGATCGTTTAACAGTGCCTGCCAGATTTATTGTACAACTTGATACAGCATAGGAGGTTAACATGCAGGTACAGGAAGCAATTAGGAAGACATTAGGCATATTGGCCTTTCTTGCAAGAGGGTTTGAGGACAAGACTAAGGAAGCCTTATTGCTTATTGCGTAGGCTTTGGTGAGACCACCCAGAGTACCTACTGAAGGAACAATATACCTGCCTTGGAGGGGGTGCAGTGACCAGATTGCTTTCTAGGGTAAGAGTATTGCCCTATGACGGGGCTCTGCAAGCTGTGGCTCAATAAGGACCCTTGCGGCTCCTGAACGTGACCAGTCGCATCCATTTTGATAATTTAATGGCTTGTTTCATTTTTATTAACTTTTTATTAACGTTGTACTTGTGAGAAAGCATCACGCAATTAACAACTTTTCTTTTTGCAGAAACCTTTCATATGTCACTGAAATGTGTCAGTCCAGTTTTTCATTATTATTGGCATTTAGGTAACAGCATACCCGTGTCAGCTGTGGCTCAGCTGGTAACACTGTCGCCTCTTGAGTCATAAGGTTCCAGGTTCAAGTCCTGCTCCGGATCTTGACCACAAAAAATCCAGGCTGACACTCCAGTGCAGTAATGAGGGAGTGTTGCACTGTCGGAGGTGCCATCTTTCAGATAAGACGATAAACTGAGACCCTGCCTGGCTGACTGGATAGGATCCCATGACACTATTTTGAAGGAGAGCAGTGGAGTTATCTCTGGTGTCCTGGCCAATCTTTATCCCCCAGTCACCAACATAAACAGGTTATCTGGTCATTATCACACTGCTGTTTGTGGGATCTTGCTGTACACAAATTGGCTGCCACATTTCCTACATTACAACAGTGACTACGCTTCAAAAAGTACTTCATTGGCTGCAAAGGACTTTGGAACGTTCTGTTGTTGTGAAAAACGCTACATTATTGCAAGTACATCTTTGTTTCTTCATTCTTAAAATATCGTATTTTTGGCTAAAATTAAAAAAAGGTTCTTTTTATTAAGGTTGCAGGTGAGGAGAAATTTCTCCATTCAACGGGTAGTGAATCTTTGAAATTCTCTATCCAAAATGGCTGTGCACGCTCAGCCATTGAGTATATTTAAGACTGAGTTCGATAGATTTTTGGGATTTAAGGGAATCGAGGCTTATTGGGATCGGACAAGTGGAATCAGCTAGGATCTTCTTACATGGTGGGACAGGCTCAAGGGGCCATATATTCTACTCTTGCTCCTCTTGCATTAGCACATGAGAGAGCACTCTGTAGTTTCAGTAAAGACCTTGATTGGCCAACAGATGGGGGTCCTCAGAGTCTCAGAAATAGCTGGAGGTTATAGCAGGCTAGAAGATGTCAGTGGTAGCAAACCTAAACCACTCTTAACACTCTCATCTACGACCCCCCACCCCCCCCACCCCCCGCCCCAACCCACCCCCACCCCCACCCCCCATAGCTCTCTACTTTACTCTGCTTCAAATATCACCCCACATTCCCTTTAAGCAGATTAATGGTCTCTGCTTCCACCACTCCATGTGGACAAGTACCCTATGCTTCAGAACTCTTTGCTGAAGGAAATTTTGCCCAATCCCTCTTCCCCTCTGCCAAATTATCTAAATGTGTTTTTAATTTAAAAAGAAAATTTGATATGCAAAAATCCCCTTGACCTTGGATTATCAACATCCTTCCATCGATGGAAGGTTAGGAGTGTGATGGAATACTCCCCACTTGCCTGGATGGGTGCAGCTCCAACAACACTCAAGAACCTCTACACCCTCCAGGTCAAAGCAGCCCGCTTGATTGGCACCCCATCCATAAACATTCACTCCCTCCATCACTGACACACAGTGGCATCAGTATATACCATCCACAAGATACACTGCAGGAGCTCACCAAGGCTACTTAGACTGCACCTTCCAAATCCACAACCACTACCACCTAGAAGGACAAGGGCAGCAGATAGATGGGAACACCACCACCTGGATGTTCCCCTCCAAGTCACTCACCATCCCGACTTGGAAATATATCGCCGTTCCTTCACTGTCGCTGGGTCAAAATCCTGTAACTCCCTTCCTAACAGCACTGTGGGTGTACCTACACCACATGGACTGTAGTGGTTCACGAAGGCAGCTCATCATCACCCTCTTAAGGGCAATTAGGGATGGGCAATAGATGCTGGCCCTGCCAGCGATGCCCACGTCCCATGAATGAATATATATAAAAAAGTAAGGTGATGGGGATGCTGCAAATTGAATCCATTTGGGTAGCTTCACATGGTGCATTTTGCTAATGGCTGAAAAGACCAAATTGATGAAAAGCCGGTTTTGTCACAGATGTGAAGTGGTCATCGGGTATCGTTGTGGGTTGTTGTTTTTGGTGTTGGTGCCAGTTGCCAAGCCCCCATAGCCACTGATTGGCATGAAGGGGCACTCTGACCCACAGGTGATGTCACCATTTCCCTCTGTCATTAGCTGGTGCCTCCAAGGTTTAAAAAAAAATCAATGTTTAGGGCCTTCACATCACACTTGCAGGCATCCTTGAAGCAGAGCTTTGGGCACCTGCACTGCTCGCCTGGCCCCAGTTACCTCATCTGCAGAAAGTCGTTTGGTCCGGGACCATCTTCTATCAGGTGAATGTGCCCTGCCTAGCGAAATTGCTTCTGTTTGAGTGTCTTAGTGATGAATATTTTAACAAATGAGATCTAGAACTTATGAAATGTTTAATCACAAAAATATGAAATTCTACAGAAAACTTGCTTGGATTAAAAGCCTTAACATTACAGCCATACACTCGATGTTATATGACATCATTTTATTGATGGCTTATGCATCACCCACCAGCTAAACTCACAGATGACGGTAACGAAAAGGCTTGTTTTGTTTAAAAAATTTTATGAACATTGTACTTATGAGAAAGTATCAGCAACTTTTGTGTGAGAATGTTTTTAAATGTCAGTAGTCAACAGCCCTTTTCCTTGATATTAATACATGTAGATTTCTGAGTGCCAGGAAATTGGTGTTGCATAGAAATCTATAAATGTGTCTCCGTCTTGTTTTTATTATTGCCATTTTAACAGCATTGTGGCTCTTAAGGTATTGAAGTTGTTTCTGGACATTGTAGCTGGCGGGGCGTTACCCCAAAGATGCGCTGCGAACCCCCCTCCCCCAACCCCAGGAAGTCCCAGGATAAGGTTTGCCCTGGGAAGTTCAAACTTCCGTTGGGGAATTGCCCTACAATCAGAGCTGCCTGAAAGTATGATATAAATCACAAAATTTGAATGGTTCTGACTGTCTGACAGTAATGGTTACCCAGGAAAATTTGGAATTAAAATCACTTCTAACGCCTGGGTAAGGGAAACCATGGTCAAGTGACAGTGTTGCTCCATTGAGACCAACACTCACTAATCTTGCAACACAGCTTCAAATCTCATCACAGCAGCTGGTTGGAGATAAATTCACTTAGTGCTTAGAAAGAGTGTAGCACTGACTCCCCCCACCACTGACCACACCATACCACACCACCCCACTGACCACCCGACATCACCGCACCCTCCCACAACACCCAACTACAATCCTCCCCGATTACCTTACAGACCTGCCTTTTCCTTCTCCCCGATTCCTAAAAGTGGCTGGACATTGCAATATACCTGCTCTGTGGTAGCTAGTGTTGTTTTTAAAAAAGGGGGTGTGACTTCCTTACCTCTGACTCTGCAGCCCTTGACTGAAGGCTTCAGGAGCGCATTCCCTTATGCAGTTCTTGGCTGGCCTGAGCTGGAAGGCCAGGTGAGAAAGGGGCGGCCGGATTTCCCAGGTAAGTAACGAGGATGGAGTGGAAATCCAACTTTGCCACTCTGTGGAAATTCAGGCCATTGTGCTTTTGACTGCATTTTAAAAAGTCGTTCTTCTTTTTATTAATAAGGTTGTCGAACCCTGACCTAGGGGTTCAAACACTTTACAAACGTGAGCGCCAATATATGTAATCCAGGAGAATTTTTGAATTTTTTTGAACAGTGGCATTGACTACAAGAAGTGAGGATGAGAAATTGTTCAGAAGGAGAAGCTGGGGCCATTCTTGGAGAAGAGAAGGCTGAAAGGAGATTTGATAGAGGTGTTCAAAATCATGATGAGTCTAGACAGAGGGAGAAACCGTTCCCATTGGTGGAAGGGTTGAGAACCAGTGGAGCTCGCTTAAACTGATTGGCAAAAGAACCAAAGGTGACATGAGGACAAGTTTTTATTTTGCACAGTGAGTGGTTAATATATGGAATATACTGCTTAAGGGTGGTGGAGGCAGATGTAGTATAAGGACCTGGCACATATAGAGTTAATGTGGGACTGAACACAGTACCTCCCACTCAGTGATGTAAGACAGCACATGACCTACACCCAGGGTCAGTCTAGTATTGGACAGAGCCATGTGTACCAGCAAGCATGGAGACAGCTCCCAGCTTGTACCCTTTACTGTATATTTGTAATTAATTCTAATAGTCAATAAAGACTTACATATGACTATGAAGACTTCTTCAGACCTACCGAACTCTAGCCAACACCTTACAAACAATCGTGGTTTTCAAAAGCGAATTGGATAATTACCTGAAGAGAGAAAAGTTGTAGGGCTGTGGTGAAAAGGTGGGGGCTTGGGACAAGCTGAGTTGCCCTCTCTTTTGTAGAGGACTGACATGGACACAGCATGCTGAATGCCCTCCTGTGTTTTAACCATTCTGATTCTATATGTGACGTATGAACTGTGATCCTTAGGATTTACCCAAAGCTGTCACTTAATGGCTGCTTAATTTGAGTTTTGTTTGTGGTCAAGGTGAAAATTATTGCTGCAGGACAAATCTTTGACTTTTCACACTTCTTTTTCTATGTGTGTGAGTAGGTTTTACAGCAAAAGTTGCAGAGGTTGAACTGGCTGAAAAGGAAAGCTGGAATCCTTAAACATCAGGTAGATTATTTTCTCAATAGCTCATGTACAGCCTTGAGATGATGGGCTAAGACGTAACATAGTTTAAATTCGGGGCTGGTTCCCAAACTAAAATGTTGCCCCCCTTGTTGGATCACCGACTTTGGTGATGTGTAGCAATCTGACTGTTGCTTTTCCCACATTGGCTGCCCTTTAAACATGGGCTCAGAACCAACGACTGAAGCTCATTTGATTGGATCCCTTTTAAGGAGGTCTTGTGGCGCAGTGGGTAGCGTTCACATCCCATGTCAGGACTTGATGGCTGTGGAAGGTGCGTTTATAACGTGTCCAGATAGGTTGTAGCCTGTAAATCCTTCCAATACGCCTGGTGGCAGGCGGTAAGAGTGAGAGAGTTTCCTGGTCAGCCATTCTGGCAAACTGCTGCTGTGCTTTGCCAAGCGTAACAATGGAAACCCGTGATCACCAATGCCCTTTGGAAAGAGAAACAGAATTAACACTTCGAGCCAGTATGACCCTTCTGAAGAAGAGTCATATAGCCTCGAAACGTTAACTCTGTTTCTCTCTCCGCAGATGCTGCTGGACCTGCTGAGTTTTCCAGCATTTTCTGTTTTCGTGTCAGATTTCCAGCATCTGCGGTATTTTGCTTTTACCATTAGTACCTACTTGGGTTATGTCACCTGGAAGAGGAGGAACCAGTTCCAATCACAGTTTAAGTTTATTTTCATTCCATGTTCTGGCAGTGAGAAGACTGTAATTCCTTCTGAAGGTTGCTCCAGCCTCTATTTTGGTAATCCATGGATTGGTTTGCTTAAATTGCCAGAGCTAGCAGAGGTATGTCTGTTGGAATACTCCTAAACCAGGATACAGCTGGTAAAACCATTGAGCGGGTCTCATTATACAATTGGGTAACGCATGATCACACCTCAGGCACTGCAAGCAAATCCGCAACTCTATTTTTCTACTACCACCACCACCACCCCGCCCCCTCCAAAATCAGTCTCGTTTAAGCCCAAAAGCATGACCGCCTCAGACTCTACATCCTGGGGCCTGGACAATTGAAAAAGGCTGCTCCCTGATTGGTCAGACTCTGATCATTTTCAGCCCACAAGCACATAAGAATGGTCCAAATTTGCAATATTTATACTTGGTGTTGAAGTTGAGGGAAAATGCAACGTTAGGAGCAGGTTTGGCCGCTGCGAATTGGATTGAAAAGGTTCTTGGTCAACATTCGACCCTCTTGGGCACTCCTGCCTAAAGGAGACTTATCCTGAATCTCTCCCTATCAAAGACATGCCGGTTTCCAGTAATCTAGATGAGGAAGTGGAGCATAAACCCTAGCATGGACTGGTTGGGCTGAATGGCCTGTTTCTGTGCTGAATATTCCATCTCATATTTTGTTGTTTGTACCAAGTTTAGAAAGCTTTGCATATATGGCATTATTCTGCCTCACTAATGTCCTTCAGGGAATGAAATCTGCTGTCCTTACCTGGTCTGGCCTACATGTGATTCCAGGCCCACAGCAATGTGGTTGACTCTTAACCCTCTGAACAAGGGCAATTAGGGATGGGGAATAAATGTTGGTCTAGCCAGCGATGCCCACATCCCATGAATGAATAGTAAAAAAAAGAATATGAGCTGTGTTGAAATGCAGTGGAATTTAGGATGAGGCAGATTGCTTTGGCCAGGGCCGGCTGGATGGGACGATTGACTTGTTTTTAACCCAGGCTTTCTCTGGAAATGGTTTTGAAGTCTCTCTGGCAATTGAGAAATCAGCCTTACCTTCAGCGTTAAATGGCTGTGGTGAGGATAACCGTTCTGTGGTCTCAACTGACCTCTGTGAGAAGTGGCAATACCACAACCTTGAGCCTCAGCTCGCTGACCCCAGATGTGATGTTTGGGCCTATGAGACATGTGAGAGCTCGATCCTCTCATGCTGGTCTTGATGGACAGTAGCTGAGTGACCAATATTGACCACATCCCCAGTAAGGGTGTTGAGTCTGGAGAATTGACATCCACCACAGTGCAGGACAGTTGCCCTGTTTAGAAATGATTCTATTACAATAATGCAGCAAATTTTACAATACACAGAAGGTGGCCATTCAGCCCATTGAGTTCATGCTGGCTCTTTTGAAGAGCAATCCAGTCAGTCCCACTCCCCTGCTCTTCCCCATTTCCTCCATCAACTAATTATTCAATTCCCTCTTCACGGCTACTAATAAATCCGCATCCAGCACCCTGTCAGTCAGTGCACTTCAAATCCTTATCACTTGTTGCATAAAAAAATTTCTTCCTTATGTTACTTTGGGTTCTTTGGCCAATCATCTTAAGTCTGTGCCCTCTTTTTATCGCCCCTTTGGCCATTAGAAACAGTTTCCTTCTATTTACCCGATCCAATCGCTTTGTAATTTTAAATAACTCTACCAGTTCTTCTCTAAGCCATCTCTGCTCCAAGGGAAAAGACCTCAGCTTCTTCAGTCGAATCACGTGACTGTGATCCCTCTCAAATTCTACTTTCTTTTTAAATTGAAGGAGCCAGTTTAGGTTGGTGAGGAGTAAAATTCTCAAATCGACTGCATTAGCCTCAGATCCCTGGTTAGATAGTCATAATTGTTCACTTAACATTGCACTTGTAACATCTGGACACCGACCTGGAACTAAATGAAGCAGTTCAATCTGATTTGGTTTAAAGCATTTTAAAAGGTCAGAATGTGTGTGTGTCCTGGTTACAGTAAGGCTCCAGTGTTTGTTTCCACCCTCCCCCCTCCCCCCCTCACAAATAACTAAACTGTAAATTGTTATCCAATGTTTTATGTTAATTGGGGAAAATTTCTTTGTTTGAATCATAGTTGCGTTTATTTTTTTAAATGTGACCTTCAATTACAGTGGGAAGAAATTTTGTATCTTGAGCTTTGTTTTGAGAGTAATGCTCCCTCGGATCTCTGGCTGCATTGCGCAGGAGAGACCTGGGAGTCCATCCTAGCTGAACTGAAGAGCTCAGGACAGCAGGAAGAGGTGTGTCTCGCACCCCCCCCACCCCCCACCCCCCCACCACCACCACCACCACCACCACCACCATTCATGGGATGTGCGCTTGGTTGGGCACCATTTAATGCCCAGCCCTTACTGCCCTTGCCAAGGTGGTGGTGAATCGCTGTCTTCAACTCTTGCAGTGCGTTGAAGGGGCTGTCATGGTTCTGTGAGGGAGAGAGTTCAGCGTTCTGGTCAATATTTATATACTCACCACTATCTAAAACTGATTATCTGCTCATTATCTCATCCCTGTTTGCGGGAGCTTTGTTGGCACGCATTGCCTGCCAAGTTGCCAATGTTACAACGGTGGGTATATTTCATTGGCTATAGGATGCTTTAGGACATCCTGAGGTTATGAAAGGCGCCATACAAATGTGTAAGATCTTTTGTTATTTCATATGGTGAGGATTATGGAAGGAGGTTACTTGGAGGATAAACTGAAGTGTCTCCCCATGGCCATTAGATGGCAGCATTGCCATGCATTATGACGGTAGGGTAGGAAAAGCCCTGCATAGATTGCTCGCACTGGCATATCATCGCAATGGTTTTGATTGTAATTATTGAGCATAAGGGTGAAAAAGATGCACAAGTGACCTATTTCACTGCAGTCGGCCATGGGGTCTGATGTTCAATGAATTTGATAAGTGCTCTTTGACAGGAGGGGAGAAGCAAGTTTAAAAACCCATCCATACAACGAATAGAACTGTCAGCAATTTCGACAATACTCATTCCTCCGAGGAGCTATCCACTGTAATCCTGCTCTTACCCTGTACCCTTTTTAATATGTTACTTGAAGCAGGCCCAGTTCCCTCCCCCGCCCTTCCAATCAAATCTATTTCAGTAGCCACTTGTAATACATTCAAAATCCAATAACCCTTTGCAAGGAAAATAAACTCTAACCAGCCTCCCCCCCCCCCGCCCCCTTTACCCCCCCCCCCCCCCCCCACCCCCCACCAGCCAGCCTTGTTTCCAGGATTAATCCTCAGTTTGACTCATTTTTGGCAGAGGGCTGGGAACAGGTCATCTGTCTGCTGCAGCGTGATCTGGTGTCTGGATCACAGGTCGTGAGAGAGAGAGATGCGAAATTTTAAAGCCGGTTTTTAAATCACCACTTTGCCCTTGCATGAAGCTTTCATAAAAAAATGGCTTTAAGCCATCGGAATGAAGTGCTAAAAGTTTATTTAAAGATGAGTCCTACCATTGTATGTTAATGATCACACTGGTCCAGCTGAGATTGTACTGATGGTAGAAATTTGCTCCATCTTCTGTTTTCTATATTTTTATATTCCTGGAAGCGCACTTCACTCCATACGTTCCTGAGAACCCACTCCCTAAATCCCAAAGCAGCAATCCCTGGGACAGCCCACTCAGCCTATCTCCCAACACTGATCCCCGTAATATCTGACTTGGTACATTTTCCAGACCACTGGTCTCTGGGACATCCGACTCAGTCCATCTCTTGGCACCAGGCCCTGGGACACTCCAGGTCAGTAATTCTCCAAGAGTGGATCCTCAGACACTGCATTCAGCGTATCTCCCAGCTCCGATCCCTGGCGTGATCCTCAGACACTGCATTCAGTGTATCTCCCGGCTCTGATCCCTGGCGTGATCCTCAGACACTGCATTCAGTGTAACTCCCGGCTCCGATCCCTGGCGTGATCCTCAGACACTGCATTCAGTGTAACTCCCAGCTCCGATCCCTGGCGTGATCCTCAGACACTGCATTCAGTGTAACTCCCGGCTCCGATCCCTGGCGTGATCCTCAGACACTGCATTCAGTGTAACTCCCGGCTCCGATCCCTGGCGTGATCCTCAGACACTGCATTCAGTGTAACTCCCAGCTCCGATCCCTGGCGTGATCCTCAGACACTGCATTCAGTGTAACTCCCAGCTCCGATCCCTGGCGTGATCCACTCAGTAGACCTCCCGAACGCTGATTGCTGCGACACTTCACTGACGTGTTGCCCTGCACCTATGCCTGGGCACTGTCTTCTCCTGAGGAAAGTTTGGGAAGCCTGGCCTGTATCCATTGGCGTTTAGAAGAATGAGAGGCGATTTGATTGAAAAATATAAAGCACTGAGGGACTTGTCTAGGGTGGATGTTGAGAGGATGTCTCCCCTTGTGGGAGAGACTAGAACTAGGCGACACGGTTTACAAATAAGGAGTCTCCCATTTAAGATGGAGATGGGGAGAAATGTTTTCCTCAGAGAGTGGCGGATGTGGTGTCATTGAATATTTTTATGGCTGAGTTAGACAGATTCTTGACAGACAAGGGAGTCAAAAGGTATAGAGGGTAGACAGGAAAGTAGGCATTAATAGTATGTTGATAATATTGTTAGGATACACAGGTGAAGGGCCTTGTTTAATTAAGTACTTTAAACATATAAAAACAGGGGACAGCTGGGACACTGGGTGTGGGAGGAGAGCTATGAGACTAAGCTCTCAGTAAAAGAAAGCCCTGTCTTGCTTTTGACTTCACCCGCCGGCTTGAATTCTATGATCAGCTGAGGCCACAGTCAGATCAGCCGTGATCTTATCAAACGGTGGAGCAGGCTTGATGGGCTGAATGGCCTACTGCTGCCCCTGTTTCGTAAGTTCGTATGTATTTTAGCAAGGTTAAGGAGGAGATTGCATTTTTCTTGGAAATTAAAAATCTACATGCTGCAGAGGAGCAAAGGCATCCTGGGAGAACAAATACTCAAGCCATGTTAAGGTAGTGACACATCATAATAATAAGGCCAGGAAAAAAAAAACATATCAAGCAATAGGATTTATCGCTTGATGGATAGGATTGAAATGTAGAGCAGTTATGCTAAATTTGTATGGAACCTTGGTTAGATCACACTTGGAATACAGTGTACAGGTCAAGTCACCATATCATAAAATCTTGAGGCACTGGACAGGGTGCAAAAGAGATTTATAGGGTAAGATATCAGGAATGTGGGGGTATACCTACCAGGAGAGGATGAATAGGCTGGGCCTCTTTTCTTTTCAAAAAAAGGAAGCCTAAGATTTGCCCTAATAGAGACATTTAAAATTCGGAAAGGTTTTGGCAAAGTGGATACGGAGAGAATGTTTCCTCTTGTGGGGAAGAGCGAACTAGAGACCATCAATATAAGGTAGTTGTCAAGAGATCCAGCAGGGAATTCAGAAGAAACTTCTTCACCCAAAAAGTGGTGAGAATGTGGAACTCAACTACCACAGGGAGTGGTTGAAGCAAATAGTATAGACACATTAAAGGAGAAACTAGTCAAACATATGAGAAAGAATAGAGAGCTATGATGGGAGATTTAGATAAGGAAAGCTAAGAGGAGGCTCAAGAGGAGCATAAGCACTGGCCTAGACTGGTTGGGCTGAATGGCCTGTTTCTGTGCTGTAGATCCTCTGTAATATCTTGAAGTGGATTCTGTCACCACTGTGAACTTGATGTTTAACTGCTGAGACACCAGATGAGAGGTAGTGAGATGAGGGAAGAGAATTTAACAGTGGAGATGTGTAAATCTAGCTGAAGTTATCAAGTGTCAGATCCGAACCAGGCTTGTCTGGTCAATAGAGCATCCTATGTGTCAAAGTCCCAGGTGAGACCTCCACCTGCTTTTGGAATAAAGCCCCAAGATTCCATGGGATTTGAACTTGAACACCCCATAGCGAACATCAAATGGCAGATGCAACCAAGACAGAATCCTTTGATTTCTCAAGAATCCACTCTGACGTTAGTCAACTAATCTCACTGAATCTTTGTCTTTCTCTCGAGGGTTTCCCATCTCCACCTTTGAAGATTCTGTCTTGGAATTCTCTTCAAAAGTACCTTCCTTTGCCCCAGTGGCCTACAGTACAGCAACTCTTTCTTTAATTTAACCTAGGTGGAACGTCGGCCAGTGCCCCAGTCTTGTCTGTGACACTCCCTGGCTGGCTCCTCTGAAGCCCATTGACTGACTGACTGACTGACTGATCCTTGTACTGCTCTTCACTGACCCTTGAACTGCTGTGGGGAACCTCTAAGCACACTCAGAGAGGGTCCCAAACTTGTTCCTAAGCAGGAACCACTGTAACAGCATTGGAATATGCTATATCTTAAATGTCAGGGACATGCAGGTCAATGGATTTTCTAACAAATGGAACTGGTGAGATGCAGTGGATACATAATATGTTGTTTAATGTTTCTTAACTTGGGTGGGTGCTTGGTGAGAGCAATGTTTCCATCTGACTACAGGGTCTCGCCCAGTTTCTTTTCTTGAATATGTTGGTCCTGTTGCACCGCACCCCCCCCCCACAACCTTGTGACTTACATTGTGAAACCCCAGTGCTGACCATTAAATATTATGAGCACTCTGAACTTGGCTTTGATTTGACCCAACCCTTGTGCTTCATCTTCCTGAACTCGGATGGAACCGCAGCACACAGGGAATAACCAAAATGTTGCAACAATTTTTGGCCAAATAGTCAGTGATCATTCTCTTCAATCTTCAGAGGCCAGTTTCAGAAGATACAGGAGGGTATGTTTGATAGCGTTAGAGGGGGGTGGGAGGATTCTTGTGTTTTTAAAACAAAATTCTTTCACGGGACATGGGTGTCACTGGCTAGGCCACCACTTGTTGCCCATCCCTAATTGCCCTTAAGAAGGTGGTGGTGAGCTTCTTGAACCGCTACAGTCCATGTGGTTTAGGTACACCCACAGTGCTGTTAGGGAGGGAGTTCCAGGATTTTTGATCCAGCGACAGTGAAGGAATGGTGATATACTTCCAAGTCAGGATGGTTGACTTGGAGGGGAACCCGCAGGTATCTGCTGCCCTCGTCCTTTGAGACTTGGAGGTTGTGGGTTTGGAAGGTGCTGTAGAAGGAACCTTCCTGAGCTGCTGCTGTGTGTCTGTGTGCAGCATAAATGCTGAAATAGACCAGTGGGGGATAAGGAGGGCTGATGGACTGTTTCTGTGCCGTGGTCTCTAATATAACTTTATGTATGAGGCTGATTGCTGTAATGACCTGCAGAAGAATGGCCAGTCTGTTCCTTGAAAGTTTTCTGAAAGATTAGCCTGTAACAAGTGGAATAATCTGACCCTAGCCTCTGAAACAGTTGCACCAAAGATGGCTTCTGTTCCAGAAATCCAGTTGGTGAAGGATGATACCAGAGCCAATCTTTTCTCAGTCTTGCGTTTATTTGCAGAGTGAAACATTAGAAGCACGTATCTCCTAACTCAACATTTTCAGTCAGTGCTTCTATATGTGCTCAAGTGAAACACCAATGAACGCTCTCTACCTGCATATAATTGATGTACAATTAACACATACCTAGGTAACACATACTGACGTTGTCTGTAGAATTGGGCCTGAGTATTGGCAGCAACAAACGCACACCCGAAGGCCCCTTCAAACTCAAGCACAATTCCCATGAGTTGGTTCCCCTCATCCCATTGGTGCAGTGCTGGTGCCAAAAAAAGAAGTGCGGCTTTGACTAGAAATGACCCTTTTCTTGAAAGTTGAAATGAAAAATGTTTTTAGAGCAATCATTTTAAAAAAAAAAAATGATTAAGTTCATGTGTGAGAAATTTCTGGAAAATGAGATTGCAGTCTTAATGGCAGTACAAGCGGTATGCTTCATTAGCTAAGCTGTTTAAGATGGTGAACTGAGTTTCTGTGGTGGGCAGTTGTGACTTTCAGGAAGAAATAAAAGCAAGGGATTAGTTTAGTGTTTAAAAGTGAACTTCCTGTGCATTTGTTGAGCCGTCAGGGTCATTTTTTTTTTTACCTAGTTAGGGGGATAAATTTTTGGTTTGTTTAAAAGCGCAATGCAACTTATTGATGTGCAGTGACTGGGCTGCCTCACTCCTTGAGGTTAGGGACAGGGAATAGCGACCCCTCTCCATACGCTTTGTGCCCGCGTCTCAAGAGGACAAATGATTTTTTTGGGTAAGTGATAGTGCACCGTTTCCCTTTTAATTCCTTTGTCCACCGTGGCTCAGTTGGTAGCGCTCGTCTCGGAGTTAGAAGGCTGAGGATTCCAGTCCTATCCCGGAGGCTTGAGCACAAAAGTCTTGGCTGACCCCTCAGTGCAGTGCTCTCGGTTGCCATTGGCTGTCCTGCGATTTTAGGATGACCTCTGCTTGGACGCGGGTTTCTGTCACGGGTCTTCTGTCGTGACCTTTGGGCACACGGGGGCAGGATATCCCACGAGACACCGGGATGCGGTGTGCAGGATTTGCTTCCTCCTCCCTGCCCACCACACTACCTCGTCGGATTTTTAACTGAATTCCTGTCTGCTCCTCCCAGGTGGACGGAGAATATCCCTTTGCACTATTTTAAAGAAGAACAGGGGAGTTAGCTCCAGCCTCGGGAGGTGGTGGCGTAGTGTTATTGTCGCTGGGCTAATAATCCAGAGCCCAAGGGTAATGCTCTGGGGACCCGGGTTCGAATCCTACCATGGCAGATGGTGAAATTTGAATTCAATTAAAATCTGCAATTAAAAGCCTAATGGTGACCATGAAACTATCTTCAATTGTCGTTAAACACTTACCCCCCCCAACCCCCCCCACCCCCAACCCCCGGCTTACTAAAGTCTGCTGTCCTTACCTGGTCTGGCCTACATGTGACTCCAGACCTACAGCAATGCAGTTGACTCTTAAATGCCCTCAGAACAAGGGCAGCTAAGGATGGGCAATAAATGCTGGCCTAGCCAGCGATGACCACACCCCATGAACCAATAAACCAATTATACAGTCATTATCACATTGCGCACAGCAAGCTCCCACAAGCAGCAATTTGCCTGCCCTGTTTCCTGCATTACAACAGTGATCACATTTCAAAAGCACTTCAGTGGTTGTGAAGCATTAAGAACGTCCTGAGGTCATGGGAATTCAGGACTATTCTTCTTGAAAATTGAGGTGCTTGCTGAATCTTTAAAAATAATTTTACAGGATGTGTGCATTGCTGATTAGACCAGCATTTATTGCCCATTCCGAATTGCCCTTGAGAAGCTGGTGGTGAGCCGTCTTCTTGAACCGCTGCAGTCCCTGTGGTGCAGGTACACCCATAGTGCTGTTAGGGAGGGAGTTCCAGGATTTTGACCCAGTAACAGTGAAGGAACGGTGATATATTTCCAAGTCAGGATGGTGAGTGACTTGGAGGGGAACTTCCAGGTGGTGGTGTTCCCATCTATCTGCTGCCCTTGCCCTGCTAAGATGGTAACAGTTGTGGGTTTGGAATGTGCTGCCTAAGGAGCCTTGGTGAGTTGCTGCAGTGCATCTTGTAGATGGTACACACTGCTGCTACTGTATGTCGGTGGTGGAGGGAACGAATGTTTGTGGATGTGATGCCAATCAAGTGGACTGCTTTGTCCTGGATGTGTTGAGCTTCTTGTGTTGTGGGAGCTGGACTCATCCAGGCAAGTGGTCTATGTATAAAAACAGAATTACCTGGAAAAACTCAGCAGGTCTGGCAGCATCGGCGGAGAAGAACAAAGTTGATGTTTCGAGTCCTCATGACCCTTCAACAGAACTAAGTAAAAATAAAAAATAGGAGAGGGGTGAAATATCAGCTGGTTGGGAGGGAGGAGAGGGGGAGGGGGGAGAGAGCGGAGAGAGGAGAGAGAAGTCGGGGGGGTGTGTGGTTGTAGGGATAAGCAAGCAGTGATGGGAGCAGATAACCAAAAGATGTTTTTAAGTGGTCTATGTACCTGAGGGAGGGACCTAAAAGAAAAGCTGAAAACAACTGAGTGGATGTTACTTAGAGCCATAGTGCCCTATGGCACAGAAGGAGGCCATTCAGCTTTTTGAGCCCATGACAACTCTCTGTGTACAGCAGTCCAGTCAGTTCCATTCCTCTGCTCTATCTCCACAGCCCTGCCAGTTTACTTTCCTCAATTGCTCATCTGGTTTCCTTTTGAAATCACTGATCTCTTCTGCTTCCAGCGTCCTCGTGGACAGTGAGTTTTGAGTCATACAAAAAAAGTTCTTTCTCATTTTCACCCCCCACCCCCAACATCTCTTGTCCAAAGCCTTAAATCTGTGTCCGCCTAGCTACGTGTGATGGGACTAGTTTCCAGAGAGGGCTTCAAACATGCGTTAAGATTGGTGAGAGAGAGGGGAGATCAGATCAGGTCATTTTGAAAACACAATCTATAATGCATGTCAAAAAAAGTTGGATCTGGGGGGAAGTAGAGTGAGGTTGAGGGGAGGGGTTGGTTGGTCTAGGGTGTGGGGGTGGAAGAGAATGTTGGTAATGGAAGGCATCCCTCCTTTTGCTACCTCTTCTCACCCCCTCGGTAGACCTGTGTTTAGCAATACAAGATAAATCTCCTCCTTCGTTGATGAAGAGATGAAAACGTCGGCTGCTTTGCAATGCACAGTGGAAACACTGCTACAATTCTATCAGCATGGAGTTAAGAACGCTGGAAAGCTGAGGCTGTTGTAGAGACACTCTCCAAGGGTTCATTCTTGTCTGTATTGTATGAAAAAGCTATTTTACGCAGCGTAGCTCAAGGGATCTCACAAATCACATCAAGAAATTAAAATTACTTGGGAAAAATGCCATTGGAATTTAATTTTTATGAAAACCATTAAAATTTATAAGCCTCTCTTTGGGGATGGTGATGCAAATATTTAGCTGAGGAAAAAAATTCTGTAGGAGGCAGTGACTAGCAAATAAAGATAATTGGAAGGAAATCTGAGGTTAGTCAGAAGCGTTGCCTATGGGAGATAAATTAAAGTTAACCTGTGCTTTATTGCTTTCTTGTGAAACTTGCATCCAGTTTAATCTATGTAAGATTGCAGTGTGATCGTCAAGACTGTGGTTGAAAACTGAAGTGAAATTCCCTCTTAAAGCTTTGTTTTGTCTTCATTCCGGTTTTTATTTTCTCCATCTGGATTCCCGTCAACACCTCTACCAACAAGCCCCACCCCCCCGCCCCCCCCCCCCCCCCCAAATCCCCACCCAAATCCCCACTCCCGCACTCTTCCACGGCCCACAGGCCTATGGTAGCATGCAGTTAGCACAGTGGAGTTGACGAATTGGTGTTGCCTGGATCTGTTTTAGGCAGGCCCTTTAAAGGTGAGGTATCTTTTTTTAAAAAAATGTACATAATTTGTTTTAGCCCATCCCTTGTTCCCCTAAGGGTATGAGTGTCAAACCACAGAATGTGGAACCGGAGTCATGTATACACCACTGGTGGGATGGCACACACCTTCCCTTAAGAATTTGAGTGAATCAGTTGGGTGGTTACTACAGAACAACAGCTTTTGTGTTTGCCTTCTCTCTCTCTCTCTCCTGTGCCAAACCACAAACTATCAGATTAATTGAATTCAGTTTCTCAACTTAAAACATGGTTGGGACTTGAACTCATGATCTCTGGGTCGTCTGTCGGGCACCAGAACTATTAGACTATCGTCTGGGCCCCCTCGTGATGCTTTCAGTTCGTGGTTGATGCAAAAGTTACCTTACAGGAGCAAAAACATAGGTCTCTTCAAACATCAACAACGGCTATATTGGTGTACTGGTAATGTTGCTGGACTAGTAGTCCAGAGGCCTGGGCTAATGCTCTGGGGGCATGGGTTCAAATCCCACCACGGCAGCTGGTAGAAGAATTTAAATTCAATTAATTAATAAATCTGGAATTTAAAGCTACTCTTAATAATGGGACTTACAACCAGTGGATTGTCGTACAAACCCATCTGCTTCATTTTAGGTGAGGAAACCTGCCATCCTCACCTGGTCTGGTCTACGTGAGACTGAAGGGAATAGGCAGGTTACTGATCAATGACAGAGCACCCAGACAGAAGGCAGGCATTTACCAAGGGGGTGTTTCCACTACTTGGCCCAGACATTAGCTTAAGGTGGAGATTTACAACAAAAAATAATCCCTGTACGTTTTTGACGATTATCTGATGTTTGTCAAATTTTGGGGACTTGAGCACAAAATCTAGGCTGACACGCCACCCTGTTCAGTACTGAGGGCCTGCTGCATAGGAGCTGCTGCAGTTTGAATAAGACGTTAAATGAAAACCTTGACTGTGGCCTCAGGCGGGCGAGAGCGATCCCATGGCCAACTCTTTTTTATTTCAGTTGACACTTCAAAAAAATCTTATTGGCTGTAAAATGCTTTGGGAGTTCCTGAAGTCACGCAAGATAAATGCAACTTTTTTCCCCTCTTTGATTTCCTAAACCTTTGAAAATGCCTCTTGCTTCCATTCCAGGTGGATGAGATTTTGTATAACCTGCTGGGATTCACAATGTTGTGCGTGATGTTAGATCAGTCCTGGAACAACACTGGCTTTTCCCCCATTTAACTCCCAGCAGTCTGGTGGATTCACAAACCAGGCTGTTCTTTTTGTGTTCTCTGGAGAACGCAGAGAGGAATTTGCGCTTGCTTATGTCCTGAAAAGGGGATGGGGTGTACGAGAATATCTCGATCACTGTGAAAGCTCCCTGTGGATCCTGTAATTATACAATTGAAGGATTGCCAATAGTCTGTACTGCAGGCAGGAATTGCAATGAGTTGTTCCAATATCTAAACGCTGAATACATCAAATGCCCCCTTTTGATTTTTAAAATATATTCGTTCATGGGACATGGGCATCGCTGGAAAAGTCAGCATTTACTGTCCACCCCTCGTTGCCCTTGAGAAGGTGGTGGTGAGCTGCCTTCTTGAACTGCTGCGGTCCATGTGGTGTGGGTACACCCATGGCGCTGTTAGGGAGGGAGTTCCAGGATTTTGACCCAGTGACAGTGAAGGAACGGCGATATAACTCCCAGCCTCTGACCTGCTCTTGTAGCCACAGTTTATATGGCTGGTCCAGTTCAGTTTCTGGCCAATGGTAACCAGTGATAATGATTTAAAAAAAAAAAAGTGCTGCCAGTTCGGAAATGGGTTTGGACCTGCTGGTTTTCTCCACTCTTTCCTCTATTACCCCCATCTTTACATCTAAAATATTATGGCTGTTGCTGTTTCTATCTGATCGTATGCAGCAATGAGATTAAATACTGTGGCAAAGCAGTTTATATTACCGTACCCACAATACAGGTGTAACATTTCCCTGACTCCCAAAACAGATGATTTTGTCCTTTGATGTGAGTGGAAAATTGTGCAACAACACTGCAAGCACTCATGTATAAAGTTCAACTAGTGACAGGTACTTGAAGCATTTGGGTGAAGAAGATGCCTTTGTTGCCTCTAGAATTGACAATTCTAATGCATTCCTGGCTGGTCTCCCACATTCTACCCTCCATAAACTTGAAGTCATCCAAAACTCTGTCTTAAATTGAGCTATGTCCTGTTCCCCTAGCTCACCTTTGTGATGGAATGGAGATGCTGTGTGCCGGGTGGACCAAATCCACAAGATCGCACTATCACAATGGTTTTGCAATTTGTATTTATTACGCGAAGCTGTGTGCATTGAATTCAGAAGTGATGAGTCCACCAAGACCTTTACAGATTTAAAAAATAATTAAATTGAAATATTTATTAACAAAATAAAAGATTTTAAGCACATACATACGACTCCAATTACCACCATAACAAATCCTAAAATTCCTCTCTGACCTGATTCCCAGTTACACACCCTCTTTTAAGCAACAGTCTAAAATAGATTTTTGATTTTAAAACAAGCCCAGCAAGTTAACACAACAACCACTTGACAGTGGAGTTTCAAATAGTTTTTCTCCAACTTCAGTGACTCTACATAGCAGACTTTTGCACAAATGACAGGAGGTTTCTTGAAGGCTGTTTCACATGCTCCTATTAGATCTTATATGGCCTTCTTTCACGTAGCCTTTCATTCTCCTTTATATATGTTTCTCTCCTTAATATGTAAATTCTATTGTTCCACATATCTTTGAAAAGGTATCTTCCTCATAACATAAACACTTCCATGTTGCCAACATTGCCAGCAACCTTTGGGGGAAAATAAACACACTCCTTAGCCTTGCTTATCTAGCTACTTGTAAGCAGATAAACAGCCCTTTGAAATCCAACAATCCCTTCATTTATTTAAAAATACAAATTCCCTTCACACCTTTCATGCTAAGTCAGCATCCATGTTCACTCATTAGCATGTCAAGCACATTCCAGACCTAGCTTTTTTTGATGATTTCAAGCTTGCAGTTTGCTTGACTGCAAATAAATCACATGGACAGACCCAACTATAATCACACCCATTAACCTACTTCACAATAAACCAGAAAAATATTATGAAAATTATTATACTTTCCTCACCCCTTTGCTTGCTGATCTGTATTGGCTCCCAGTCAAGCAATGTCTTCATTTAAAAGGTTCTCACCCTTGTTTTCAAATCCCTTCATGGTCTCATTCCTGCCCTATTTCTAATCTCCTCCAGCCCCACAACCCTCCCGAGACATCTGCACTCATCTGCCTCTGGTGCATTGCCAACTTTAATTGCTCCACTCTTCTGCACTTTCAGTTGATTAGGACCTAAGCTTTGGAACACCCTTCCTTCAACTCTTTGCCTCTCTACCACTTTTTCTTTCCTCTTTTAAGGCACTCCTTAGAACCTACCTCTTTGACCAAGATTTTGGTCACCTGACCTAATATCTCCTTATGTGCCTCGGTGTCATGTTTTATTTAAGAATGCTCCTGTGAAGCGCTTTGGGATGTTTTATTGCTTTAAGATGCTATATAAATATAAGTTGCGGTTAACTGCGAAACTAAATGATCTTTTGTGCTTCAGTGTGGGTATGTGCTTATCACCCCTCTACGAGATCTTGTCCCTAAGCCATTGCCTACATGTCTAAAGATGTTCCTTCATGAAGTCCTCATGGTTATGATGTTCCTGTGATGGTTTAGTTGGATGGGAAAGCTATACCTGCAGTGTGGTGTTCTGTCTTACGGCATTGAGTTGTTATGCTTAGACTGGCATCTTTGCACCCTCTAGACACTTTGCATTGTAGTTTCTGATGACGTTATGGAAACGCATCTGGCTTTGGTGTGATGGTTTATTAAGTGACCATAATTCTGTAAGATTTAAGGTAGTTATGGAAAATGACAAAGATGGACCAGAAATAAAGACACTGAATTAGGGGAAGGTCGATTTCAATATGATAAAGACAGGATCTGGCCAAAAGTGGACTAGGAGCAGCTACTTGTAGGAAAGTCCACATCAGACCAGTGGGAGTCATTCAAGAAGGAAATAGTGAGAGTTCAAGGCCAACATGTTCCCGTAAAGATGAAGGGTAGGACCAACTAGTCCAGGGAACCTTGGGTGTCAAGCGATATAGAGGATTGGATAAGGTTTAAAAAAAAAAGGAGGCTTATGGCAGATACAGAGGGATGAAAACAGCGGAATCCCTAGAAAAGGGTAGGGGGGTTCTTAAAAAAAAACTAATTAGGAGAGCTAAGAAGGGGCATGAAAAAATACTGGCGGCAAGATGAAGGGAAATCCCAATGCATTTTATGAATACATTAAGAGCAAGAGGATAACCAGAGAAGGAGTGGGGCCCATTAGGGACCAAAGCGGCAATGGGGCCGGAGGACGTGGGTGAGGTTTTAAATGATTACTTTTCTTCTGTGTTCACAATGGAGAAGGATGATGTCAGTGTAGAAATCAGGGAGGGGGACTGTGATATACTCGAACAACTTAGCATTGAAAAGGAGGAGGTATTAGCGGTTTTAGTGGGCTGAAAAGTGGATAAATCCCCAAGCTCAGATGAGATATATCCCAGGCTGCTGTGGGAGGCAAGGGAGGAGATTACAGGGGCCCTGACACTAATTTTCAAATCCTCTCTGGCCACAGGAGAGGTGCCAGAGGACTGGAGGACAACTAATGTAGTACCATTCAAGAAGGGATGAGCCAGTTAATTACAGGCCAGTGAGTCTAACATCAGTGGTAGGGAAAGTATTGGAAAAAATTCTGAGGGACAGGATTAATCTTCACTTGGAGAGGCAGGGATTAATCAGGAATAGTCAGCTTGGCTTTGTCAGAGGGAGATCATGTCTAACAAATTTGATTGAATTTTTTTGAGGAGGTGACTAGTTGTGTAGATGAGGGTAGTGTAGTTGATGTAGTCTACATGGACTTCGGTGAGGCTTTTGACAAGGTCCCACATGGGAGAATGGTCACGAAGGTAAGAGCCCATGGGAGCCAGGGCAATTTGGCAAATTGGATCCAAAATCGGCTTAGTGGCATGAGGCAGAGAGTGATGGTCGATGGTTACTTTTGGGATTGGAAGCCTGTGACGAGTGGTGTACCACAGGGATTGGTGCTGGGAAACCTTGCTGTTTGTAGTGTACATTAATAATTTAGACGTGAATATAGGAGGTATGATCAGTAAGGTTGCAGATGACGTGAAAATTGGTGGTGTTGTAAATAGTGAGGAGGAATAGTGAGATTACAGGATGATATAGATGGGCTGGTAAAATGGGCAGAACAGTGGCAAATGGAATTTAATCCTGAGAAGTGTGAAGTGATGCCTTTTGGGAGGACTAACATGCAAGGGAATACACAAAGAATGGTAGGACCTTAGGAAGTACAAAGGATCGGCGGGACCCTGGTGTACATGTTCATAGATCCCTGAAGGCAGCAGCACAGGTAAATAAGGTGGTTAAGAAGGCATGTGGGATACTTGCCTTTATTAGCTGAGGCATAGAGTATAAGAGCAGGGAGGTTATGTTGGAACTGTATAAAACGTTAGTTAGGCCACAGCTGGAGTACTGTGTGCAGTTCTGGGCACCACACTATAGGAAAGATGTGATAGCACTGGAGAGGATGCAGAGGAGATTCACCAGGATGTTGCCTGGGCTGGAGCATTTCAGCTATGAAGAGAGACTGGATAGGCTGGGGTTGTTTTCCTTGTGAGCAGGGAAGGCTGAGGGGGGACCTAATAGAGGTGTACAAAATTCAGGGGTATAGATAGGGTAGATAGGAAGAAACCTTTCCCCTTAGCAGAGGTGTCAATAACCAGGGGGCATAGATTTAAGTAAAGGGCAGGAGGTTTAGAGGGGATTTGAGGAAAAATGTTTTCACCCAGAGGGTGGTTGGAATCCGGAACTCACTGCCTGAGGGGGTGGTAGAGGCAGAAACTCTCACAACATTTAAGAAGTATTTAGATGAGAACGTGAAACACCGCAGTATAGAGGGCTGGGGGCCAAGTGTGGAAAGTGGGATTAGAATAGATAGGTGCTTGATGGCTGGCATGGACACGATAGGCCGAAGGGTCTGTTTCTGTGCTGTATGATCCAATGACTCTAAGAGCGGACTTTGTGGATTATCATCGTTACAAACTTGCTTTGGATAAAGTGTCAGCTAAATTACTATAATAATATTTAACAATATAATATTCAAATACAGTCATTACATTAAAACAGCGGGTGAGTTGAATGTTTCTGTATTGTCTCTTTAAAAATCAACTTAATTTAGTTTTTAGTATGGCCCACGACTGATTTTTTTTTTTGTCCATGTGACTGGCCTGTGATTAGAATAAGGTTCCCCACCCCTGACCGAGAAGGACAAGGGCAGCTGATGCATGGCAACACCAGCATCTTGCAAATTCCCCTCCAACCTGACCTGGGGCTGCAGCAGTCCAAGAAGGCGGCTCACCACCAAGTTCTCAAGGGCAATGGTGCTCTTGCCAGCAACACTTGCATCCCATGAAAAAATTTTTTTTTTTAAAAAAAGGGACTGTATCGTGGCTGTATCTGTTCCTGATGTAACTCCAGAGTCGTGGTGTGAGACCCATTTTGCTGTGGAAACCTGTATTGCATTGCCCGAGCTTGACATCGCATGAGCATAACGATATGGTACATTAAGCCGGGTTTTTAAATAGTAGGCCTCCGGGGCACGTTAAAAAGCAGAACAGTTATGGGTTTTTAAAAAAAAAAAAGGTTTGTTTGGAAAGGTATACTCTACGCCCCCCGCCCCCCAAGATCAAAAATTTATCGAGCAGGAGTGGAGCATATTTGCCGTTTTGACATCTCTGCTCAGCGAATCACTGGATGGCTGCCAATAGCATAGGAGCTTCTATCATTGGAGTATTAGGCTGTTGGGGAGCAAAGTAAATATTGAAAGCAACTTCAAATCCTCTGCTTAAATTAAAACTTGAAGATGGATCAGGGGCTGTTCTAAGGTAAACGACCCCTACATTTGTTGTTCATTAGTTTTCCTAGGCACAGCCCCGCTTATTTCACCCATTGGAAATGTTTTAAAGTGGAATATTGCTTTGGGGATGCAGTCCAAAAATAACAATTTAAGAATTCAGTTACAGCTTTTTCATGGAGGAATGTAACTCCATTTACTTTGATGTCGTGCTCACTGCTGCCTCTGTTTCATAAAAACTTTCTTGTCAACTTTTATCACATTATGGATTTCATCTGGTTCTTGTAAACCAAAAATTAAATTGACCAGAACATAATCTGATGGAGGGGATGTTTTTTTTTTAAAGGACTTAACAATGCAAATCGTTACAACCCTGTAAAAAGTCATAAAATACGTGATGGTGTTTATAATGCCGTGTATAATTGAAGGATAGCAAATTCTTCACTTTTTCATGTTTAAAATTGCCAGCTCCTTGGACTGGCCAATGTCTCCATTCATGCTTTGGCGTGACTTTGGTGTGAGATGTACTCTTCGGCTCAGTGTCACTGTCACTCTGGTCAGCAGGCCCCACATCCCCTATGCTCAAGCGCACCTTATCCTGCTGCTCAATAGTTAGGCAATCAGTACAGACTGAGAAATCACAACAGATGAATCCTTATTCTGTTTATAGATCACCAGAACATTTCCACATGAATTTCCCACTCTCTCTCTCTCCCTCTCTCCTCTCATTGATCAGAGGTGCTCAAAATCATGAGGGGCCTGGACAAAATAGATGGGGAGAGAATATTGCTGTTGGTGGTAGAGTCGAGAACCAGAGGGCACTGAATTAAGGCGATTGGCAAAAGGAACAATGGTGGCATGTGCTGGAATGTTTTACGCAGCGAGTGGCTACAATCTGGAAGGCACTGCCCCAGTGTGGTGGAGGCAGGTTTGGTTGTGGCTTTCAGGTTAGCACCTGTAGATAAGTTTGCAGGGCAAGGGGGGGAAGGAGCTGGGAAGTGGGACAATGATGAGCAGCTGTTGCAGAGAGCTGGTAAAGACATGTCAGGCCGAATGGCCTCCTGTGCTGATACTGTCCTACAATTCATATAAAGGTTGAGACTTTTTGTCTTTCTCTCTGCTCTCCTCTCTCTCTTCCTCCACTTTCTTTTTTTTTACCCAGGTGTTCTCGCATTCCCTTTCTCGCTCGCAGGCAATGCTCTTGTGTCTCTGTGTCTCTCAGAGCTGGTTTGTAGCATTGGCAATTAAACCAACTTAACTTGATTTCTTACCTCAAACAGTTCCCACAGTGACCAGCCTGCGGGGTGGCTAGTATTGGTGCATCCTCTGTGTGATGGCACAAAAACGGAATAAATGCTGGAAATACTCAGCAGGTCAGGAGCATCCGCGGAGGGAGAAGCAGGGTTAACGTTTCGGGCTGGGATGACCTGTCATCAGAACTCGGCCTGACTTGCTGAGTGTTTCCAGCGCTTCTGTTTTTTCTTCTTTATTTCAGATCTCCAGCCTCTGCTGTATTTTGCTTTTTGTACCGTGTGGTGGCTCACTGCTGTACCCTTTTACAGGTTATGGCTTTCACACAGCAAAATGGAACAATGCATTCCTTTCCCAGTCCCGTTTTCCCCCTTTTATCCCCTGTACCCCCTTCTGACCTGCCCCCTCAAGTTTCAAATCTTTTAACGTCAAGGAAAACCAAAATAACCCAATCTACCCACCTTTCTGAAAACAAAAAAATAACATTCACCTCTTTTCCTCCCAAGTCCCAGCTTAGGGACACAGCTAAGTTGTTTGTTCGGTGCCTCAGGATTCCCTGTGTAATGAACCACCTCACAGTCCTAATTCTGCAGTACATTATTGCCAGCAGTTCCCTGCTAATTCATCGGCTGGTGCTGGTTCACACTGTTCGGCATGTTGTGAATAAGAATGGCTGAGTTCTCCCTGCGAAGTCATGAAAATGTTTGGGTGGGCCAGCTCGAATTTAAAATTCTCAACCTGGGGATCAAATCCTTCCATAGCCTCGCCACCCCCCACACCCCCACACTCTGTCTCTCTAACCTCCTCCATCCCTAAAACCCTACAAGTTGTCTGCTCCCCAGCTGTCGTTTCTTGAGCATCCTCGAATTTTTTTTCCATTGCTCCATCATTGGCAGCCGAACCATCACCAATTTAGGGCCTCGGCTCTAGAATTCCCTCCCCCCAATCTCTCCTTTTTACCTCTCCTCCCCCTTTGACCAATGGTTAAGACACCTACCCTGAAGAAGAGTCATGCGGACTCAAAACATTAACTCTGTTTCACTCTCCATAGATACTGCCAGACCTGCTGAATTTTTCCAGCATTCTCTGTTTTATATTCTAGATTTCCAGCATCTGCAGTATTTTGCTTTTACCCCTTTGCCTTTTCCTATGGCATGATCTTGCTATGCTTCTGTGAAACGCCTTGGGACAATTTACTATGTTAAAGACGCTATATAAATGCAAATTACTGTTGTTGTTTCCAGCATGAGCTGGAGAATAGCTGCATCACTGACCATGAATGCTGTTTGCAGACATACCATTGAGTGCTAATGGAAAATTTCACACTCCAATTCGGGGGGTTTATCAAAGTCTTTTGAAAAGGGCATGTTAAGAGCTTTGATTGTATTGTGTACCTACTTTCTGACTGCATATAATGTGAATTATTGCTATTTAAAGAAACCCTTGTCACATGTTATTAATATATGCACAGCCACAGCATTAAATATTGAAGGCTTGACCTTCAACGATATTGGAATGCCATGGCTGCAATTTTTATTTTGGCTGCCCTAACAGGAGTTGAACTGTTTTGGGGAAAAAAAGCTCCTTTATTCCTCTTTTATTAAACAGAGGGAATTGCTGTTCTGTACCTGCCTGGAGCTGGTTCATGTGTAGATTGGCCTCCTCCTGCTCCATATATACCTCTTTCAGCCCCTTGAGCCTTTGTCTCCACTCAGTCAGATCCTGCCCGATCTGTATCTTAACTCCATCTATCCGTCTTGATTCTATAACTCTTAATACATTTGCCAAACAAAACTCTCTCAATCTGTGTTTTGAATTTTTCGATGAACTTAGCCTCAAGAGCCTTCAAAACAAAAGGAAGACTTGCACTTATATAGCGCCTTCTGCAACCATCGGACATCTTAAAGCACTTTCCAGCCAATGAGCTAATTCTGAAATGTAGGTGCTGTTATAATGTCGAAAATGCGGCAGCCAATTTGCACACAAACTCTTTCAAATGGCAGTGTTATGATGCTCAGATAATCTACTTTTGAGTGTTAAATATTGGTTGGGACACTCGGATAACTCGCTTGCTATTCTCTGAAATAATGCCAAGGGATCTTTTACATTCGCCTGAGGGGGCAGAAGGGGGCCCAGTTTAACATGCTATCAGAAAGACGGAGCCTCTGGCAGTGCGGACCTCCCTCAGTACCGCCCTGGAATGTGAACCTTGATTTTCTTTTGGCACTCAGGGCCTAGAGTTGGACTTGAACCGGGTATCTTGTGACTTGGAGGCAGAAGTGCTACTAACTGAGCCACGGCTGCCACTTGATGGAGAGAGTTCCAGATTTCCATTAATGGCTCCGTGAAGTGTTTCTAAACGTCAACCCTGAATGGTGTAGCTCTAATATTAAGTTTATCCCCCCTTGTTCAGGCCTCGCACCGCTAGAGGAAATCGTTTCAGAGAAAGGTGGGCTTTTGTAGACTTGAAGTGCCGGTGAAGGGGGTCAGCGTTGTTCCTGGATGTTCTTATGCTGCGTTTTTGAAGGGGAAAGGAACCTGTCTGAATGAAAACGTTTGGTCCCTCAAGCAGCAAAAAATTAATGGGTAAAAGTTTTACCTTGGTGGGTGGGCGCGCACCTGACCATAAAATGACACAGGATGATGTCAGGTGAGCGTCCCGATGTCATTGCCCACTCAGTCGGCGGGCGGGTGCCGGAGACGGCAGCATGCCCACCAACAATTAAAAGACCTTTAAAGGCGGTTTAAAAATTGAGAAGAATTTTTTCACCACCCATCCAACCTATCAAGCGCGCACTCGTGTGCATGCGTGAAGTTTGCACTTGCCCGGTTCTCACTCTTTCCCCCACCCCAACACCCCTCCTGCACAGGTAGCACTGAGCGCTGCCACTTGGGTTTCACACTGGGCCAGCGGGAAATCACCTCCTGGCTTCCCGACCACCCACTCCCGCCGAGCCCACACGCCAAGGGCAAAATTCTGCCCAGCGTGTACTTTGATTTGCAAACCTTCACAGCCTGGAGAGTCAGAATTCTACCATCATTGGTCTAAACTTGAGCCTATCTTTTGGATAGGAATGGCAGTTTTGCCAGTTTTATTTTTGGGGTGGGTAGGCTGTTGGGTATATGGCCATTTGCAGCCTTCACACAAAACCCTTGCCTGCTCTTATAAATGTAATGATTGCTTTTTCTTTCTGGGGTATTTTACCTGGTACTGATTTGAGGCAGAGGGATCTATAGCGATCTGTTTTGGGAAAAAATGAAGACCACTTCAACCCATTGACAATCTATTGATACATTCTCAACATTTCCCTCATAATGACCATTCCATTAAAACCACACACATGCCATCCATTGGTGTACTGATAGATCTACTCTTTACAAATAAGATATTACAGATGTGGAGATGCACAGTTTATTGCTGAGAATGAAATTGGCCATCCTTTGTTTTGAATTCTCAACAATGCACATTTACAACACAAGTTTGTTTGAGTAGTTTGTTTGAATTTATGCAAAAACCGTTCCTCCTTTTGACTGGAGGCCATACAACTGTTTAGATATCACAATCATTTATATTGATATATTGCAGTTCCTTCCGAGACCTTGTTGGCACACATGTTTCTTGTTGATTCTTTGCTGATACTTTCTTTAGGCTGTCTGTGACTGTGGCTGTTCTCTACTGAGTTTTCCCCTTCACTTAATTCAGTGCCTTATTTCATCCCATTGCATAGTCTCTGGCTGTGAGATAACCATTTGACTTTTCTAATGATCTCTTATATTTAATACTTCTGAGATATTACTGACCGTTGCCTTCATGTTGACATGAAGCTTTGTAGTGGCTACGTTACCTACGTGGTTTTTAAAAAAAAAAAATCTTAATGGTTTTAACTGCTGATTTTGGTGCTCAAATTCTTACCTTTTTCTCTTGTATTTCTTCTTTTAATAAAATATGTCTCAAGGCAAAAGTGCAAATTTCAATTGATCACCTCGACCAGAAGGATGAAGTCATTAAGAACCCGGTTGTAAGAGTAACAGTTCGTGGAATTGTCGGCTTGTCTACTTTCCACTGACGATACTGCTATTGGAAAACTGTTAACAACTGACTTGGTTCCAAAAAAGAATATCTCTTAAAAACAATGGATTAGCTTTTTTTAAACAGTTAGCCAGAAACAATTCATTGGCCATGAATACATGTGTACACAAAATATTTCTGTAAGTTTCTGGACATGCTGATCACTTGCATTTTGTACCATTTTGGTTCTTGAGGCAGACACAGCGACATGGTCATGTTTTGGAAGTGTGGGGGCAAGGGGTATTTTCTTCATGAAATACCCCAGCACGGAAACTATCTGAAATACTGTGGTAATGAAGAAGTGACAATTGGCGTGTTTTATAATATTTGACTCTGGCAAGTGGCTTGTAGTGAATCAGTTAACAATCCACTAAAAATCAGGCACATGGGGACAAAATCAGGACCCTATATTTTTGCCTGCACTTAATATTTCAGGAAAATCTGGAACACATTATAACTCCCTCCCCAAACTCCCTCCACACCCCACAGGTTCTTCAAGGGATTTGCTCCATGCGATGCTACCATCTTTTTCTATTGCCCCTTTGAACCATTCCTTTTGGGCATTTATGGAAAGACTGTTCTTGCAAGGAGGTCAAAAAAAGGAATTGAAAGCTTTCTCACCAAGGAGGCTTTTATAAACAAGCCCTTGGAGCCTGCTGTACTGCAGTTTAATCATTCCAATAACCTTTAGCTGAATATTTCATTGGCCCCTTTCAAGCATTAGAAATATCACGGGCATTCAAAGGCTGTTGAGCACCAGTTGATGTGCATTTCATGTGAAACTCTGTCTTCTGCTGCTTGCCGGCATTGCTTCTCTTAATGACGCATCTGCTGCCTGACTGCAAACATTACCAATCGCAACTTGGTAACTGACCTGGCGAAGTCCCAGGTTCCAACCTTCCACAGTTTGGACAACCCTTAACTGCTTGAGGATGGGCCAGGGAAGACATGGCCACTTGCTCCACAAGTGGAACATTAGGAACAGCTCAAATTGTGACTGTGGCCGTTCGAGTCAGACCACCGTCGATATACGGAACTCCTGTCCTGAGAGATCTATTTGTGGTGGTGTCACAATCATTTGTACTGTGTCAACTGAAGCTGTTGAATGGATGGTTAACCTCCGACATCAAACTTTTAACTGCTTCCCCAGCCATACAAAATATTTAAAAAATTAAGCCAGTGAGAATGGAGCTTCATATTTTATAGCATCGCTTGTGCATCCCCACCCCCGCCCCGCCAATCACCTTGAAGTACATTCTGATTGGTGTTTGATCATGTTAGTCTGTTCACTGATCCATGTTCACTGTGCTTGATTGCTTAAGCCTTTGGGTGGAGCTAGAGAGCTTAAATAATTGACACCATACAGAAGTTCTCATAATCTGAGTTGAGAGCTTTAGAAATCCTGCGATTACTGAGATATTTTAAAGTACTGTAAATAAACCTGCTGTAGATTTAGGACTAGTGTCACCTGTAAATCTGAATACCACCGCCCCCCCCAATACTCTTGTTGAAGCTGAAAAGGAGAGTGGATGGTGCTCCATGAGTTATTGGGAAAGGTGGGAGAAAATCACTTCCTACTGTTCATGTGGGGCTATAAGAAAAAAGTTGTTAATACGATATCAAGATGTCCTAAAGTGCTTTACATCCAGTGAAGTGCAGTTAACATTTAATCACTATTGCAGTGTAGAAAACATGACAGTCATTTTGCACATAGCATGGTCCCTCAGTTATTATTATTTTTTGAAGTACAAAATCACAATACTCCAGATGCTGCATATCTGAGATGAAAACACAAATTTCAATAGTTCCCAAAACAAAGCTGCTGTTTCTAGCTTTTGTGTGTCTCTCTGTGGGAGGGACCTGGCTCTCTGGACCCCCCCATTGCTGGGCAACAGCACTTTTTTTCTACTTTTATGTTTGCTCAACTTCTCTTTGAGTCGTAAAACTCATTAGAAATACAGGCACCTTTTTAAAGTGTATCTAAAACCAAATTTGACCTTTCTTAACACAAAGATACAGAAATCAAACTTAAACATTAAAGCTAAAACTCATTGTTAACACTCAAAAAATACAAATATAATTTACTTAAACAATTTCCTAATGAGTGCAGTACTGAGGGAGTGCAGGACTGGCAGAGGTGCCATCATTCAGGTGAGATGTTAAACTGAGGCCCCACCTGCTTCCTCATGATGTAAAAAATCCCATAGCGCTATTTCAAAGAGGAGCAGGAGAGTTCTCCCCAACATGTCCAGGTCAATATTTATCCCCTCACTAAACCATCACAAAAAAAAAGCTGGAAACTTTTCCCAGTTCTGAGGAAAGATCATCAGCTTGAAACATTAACTCTGTTTCTTTCTCTACAGATGCTGTCAGACCTGCTAAGTATTTCCAGCTTTTTTTTTAGTGAGGGGATAAATATTGACTTGGACATGATGGGGAGAACTCTCATGCTCCTCTTTGAAATAGCGCTATGGGATTTTTTTACATCATGAGGGAGCAGCTGGGGCCTCAGTTTAACATCTCATCTGAATGACAGCACCTCTGCCAGTCCTGCACTCCTCAGTACTGCACTCATTAGGAAATTGTTTAAGTAAGTTTTATATTTGTATTTTTTGTGTTACCAATGAGTTTTAGCTTTAATGTTTAAGTTTGGTTTCTGTATCTGTGTGTTAAGAAAGGTCAAATTTGGTTTTAGATTCACTTTAAGAAGGTGCCTGCATTTCTAATGAGTTTTACTACTCACAAAGAGAAGTTGAACAAACACGAGTAGAAAAAAAGTGCTGTTGCCCAGCAACTGGGGGTCCAGAGAGCCAGGCCCCTCCCGCAGAGAGACACACAAAAGTTAGAAACAGCAGCTTTGTTTTGGGAACTATTGGAGTTCAGCTGGCTTTGAAGATAGGCTGCTTTTCTGGCAGATAGAAAGAGAAGATAGCCAGCTCTAAGCTGAAGTTGGTTGAAAGTAGCTGCCAGAGAGAGACTGGAGCAAATGGGAAAATTGCCAGTCCTAAACTAAAGAAGAAACCCCAAAATCCAGGGGAGTGGAACAGGAGAAGCCCCAAGGCCACCTTGTAGCCAAAAGGAAGGACAGGAACCTGGAAAAGTACCTGTTAAGTGAAGTTAAGAATGAGGGGCAGAGAGAGAGGCTCCAAACTTCAGATTTAAAGAGGGGAAAACTGCAGAGAGCAGATTTAAAGTGAGAACAGCTAACAAGAGGCAAGAAGATCCAAAGAGACAGCTGAAGGCCGATAACTCTTTGCTTTGGGCATGTGAAGCAGTGAAACTGTTGATGGCTGAATTGGTGAGAGAGAGAGAGACTGTGGGAGGCAGCTTGATTGCATGCGACGACTCAGTGAAGAGGAACATCGGAAGGAGAGTTTGAAAACCTGGAGGTGAACCCTTGCGGAAGGCATCTGAGAGAAAGCATTGGGTTGGGAAAAGATTCCAAGGCGAGGTCTTGGAGAGTGGAGATTGGAAGCCCTCGTGTGAAAGACAGTTCGGTGAGACTGGTTGGTTCACGGTGTGGGGAGTTGAGGAGAGATCCATAGCATTTCAGGTGGCATCTGTCACTTGGTTTCAGAGTGTGGTGTGTCTGACCAGAGGCTGCCATAGGTTTACATGGACTATGTGCTTACTGTGTACATTAGGGTATAAGATGGCTTTTGTAACTTGTGTTATCCTTACAAATCTGTATACATCTGTGAAGGTATAGTTGTGGGTGAAGGAGTATTGTAATATATTTCATCTTTTCCTGTTGAATAAATGTTTTATTCTTTTGTTAAAAGTTCATTAGCTGACTCTGGCCTCTACGTATCTAAACAAACAAATAAAAGTTAGGACCTATCAAGCTGGGTTCCACTCTGGGAGCAGGCTTGTCCAGGGGTAACCTCAGCTGGGGATCATTACACACTGAATGGAGTGTCAGCCTTCATAGTGTCTCCTCTGACCCTGAGATGGAAGTTTCACCACTGAATTGCAGCACATTCCTGTCATGGTTATGTTGCCAACGTTTCAATCCAACGCTCCTCACCGCCAAATCTTGCAGCGTCAAGAAAGGAATGGCATTTTTGTGCCATGCATTTCATGCAGGTCTGATTCTATCAGTTTATTGTTGAAATATTTGCTCTCAACTGGATGAAAATCTGACTGTTCCTTGCGTTAACTTCGCTTGTGCTCATTACTCTGACATTCAGTTGAAGTGCCAAAACCACCAGAAAACTCAGCATGGCAGCTGAAGTCATAAGTGAACCACAGTTCATAGGTTGGACATCACTGAATGGTTTGATATACTTCATGTTGGGTTGGAGGAACAACTAAGGTTTAAAGCTCGTGATCCCAAGTGGCGATAATGACCATGTCTTGGCTGAGGGATTATATGATTGCTCCTTTTTGATTTTTGAAACCGCAATTAAATCATCAAATCTGTCAAAAATGATATCTGTGTTAATTGTACAACCACGAGTGTTGGAATGTGGTTTTTGTGGGGATGTCAAAATGAACATGATCTTTTCATGCAGGATTTGAAGCGATTAATTTCTCTGTGTATTACTATTTGCTTAATTGCAGTGAAAGATATGGTGCTGATGATGATTGAATTCACCTTCCTGCTTCCTTTTGTGTCACTTCCAGCCCTCCAGTTGACCCGGTGCACACAAGGATTAAACAGGAGCCCTGCCCGTGTACACCTTTTAGCAGGGAGAGAGTGGCGTAGTGGTAATGTCATTGGACTAGTAATCCAGAGGCTCAGGCTAATGTTCAGGGACATGAGTTCAAATCCCACCCACCATTCAATTAATAATCTGGAATTGAAAAGCTAATCTCAGTAATGGTGACCATTAAACCATTGCTGATAATTGGAAATACCCATTCACTTTAGGGAAGGAGATCTGCCATCCTTACCTGGTCTGGCCTGCATGTGACTCCAGATCCACAACAATGTGGTTGACTCTTAACTGCCCTCTGAAATAGCCTAGCAAGCCACTCAGTTCAAGGGCAATTAGGGACAGGCAACAAATGCTGGCCTTGCCAGTGATGCCCACATCCCATGAAAGAATAAAGGGAAGAACAAACATGCAAGTAGCCTGTAAGGTTTTAGGAGTGCAAGTGCAAATTTATGAAGCAAAGTGCGACTGACCTCATCTTTTTTATACTGAAGATTCTGGAATTTATTGCCTGTTGTGGGTGAAAGTCATCCCTTTGTATTACAGCCTGAGATGTCAGGATCTTTAAATGTTAAGACGACCATTGAATGACCAAGGCCAGCTATCTGACCAACAACCCTGACTATGGTCCAGACTAACCCCCTGCAAATTACATTACTTTTATTTATTCTTTCATGGGATGTGGACATTTTTGCCCATTCCTAATCTGCAGTCCATCTGGTTCAGCTTTTTTGTTCTGTTGAGTACAACTGAGTGGCTTGCTAGGCCTTTCAGAGGGCAGTTAAGAGACAACCACATTGCTGTTGGCCTGGAGTCACATGCAGGCGATAATAGATTAGGGTTATTTTTATTCTTTCATGGGCTCTGCGTGTCACTGGCTAGGCCAGCATTTATTGCCTGCACCTAATTGCCCTTGAGAAGGTGGTGGTGAGCTGCCTTTTTGAACCTCTGCAGCCTCTGTGGTGTAGGAACACCTGCAGTGCTGTCAGGGAGGGAGTTCCCAGGGTTTTGACCCAGGAACAGTGATGTAGCTCCAAGTCAGGATGATGTGTAGCTTGGAGAGCAACTTGCTGGTGGTGGTCTTTCCACATAGCTGCTGCCTTTGTCCTCTGAGGTGCTAGAGACTGTGGGTTTGGAAGGAGCTGTCGAAGGAGCCTTGGTGAATTTCTGCAGTGCATTTAGTAGATGGCACACACTGTTGCTACTGTGCATTGGTGATGGATAAGTGAATGTTTATTAAACTAGATGGAGTGCCAATCAAGCATGTTGTTTTGTCCTGGATGATGTCAAACTTTAGTGTTGTGGGAGCTGCACTCATCCAGGCAAGTGGAGAGTATTCCATCACACTTCTGACTTGTGCCTTGTAGATGGTGCACGGGTTTTGGGGAGTCTGGAGGTTGGTTGCTTTCTGTAGAATTTCCAGCCTTTGACCTGCTCTTGTAGCCATGTATTTATATGGCTGGTCCAGTTCTGTTTCTGGTCAATGGTAACCCCTAGGATGTTGATAGTGGGGGGATTTGGCTAAAATAATGCCACTATCAAGGGGTGATGGTTGGATTCTCTCTTGTTGGAGATGGTCATTGCTTGTCACTTGTGTGGCGCGAATCTTACTTGCCACTTATCAGCCCAAGCCTGGATATTGTCCAGGTCTTGCTGCATTTGGACGTGGACTGCTTCAGTATCTGAGGAGTCGCAAATGGTGCTGAACATTCATCCCCACTTCTGACCTTATGATGGACGGAAGGCCATTAACGAAGTAGCTGATGATGGTTGGGCCTAGGACACTACCTTGAGGAATTCCTGCAGTGATATCTCAGGACTGAGAAGATTGATCATCAACAACCACAGTCATCCTCCCTTATGTTAGGTTTGACTCCAACCCAGAGGAGAGTTTTCCCCCTGATTCCGATTGACTCCAGTTTTGCTAGGGCTCTTAATGCCTTGCTTGGCCAAACACGGCCTTGATGTCAGGGACATTCGCTCTCACCTTACTTCTTGATGGTAGGTTGCCTCCCCTAAAGGACATTAGTGAACCAGATAGGCAAAGGTAATCTGGGCCAAGGAGTCGGTTATCTAATTTGCTACAGCAGACTTTGCACGATCTGTGAAACAATTTTCTGCATGTAACCGAGGACAGTGCAAGGTGTGACGGGATTCTTGCTATTAAGAGTGACATTCCATTTAATTGTGCAAAGCAGTAGGTTTCTGAAAGTTGATTGCAGCTTTAGAAGTTCGCCGGGAGGGCTAACTGAAGGAATTTTTAAATTATGTCGTTTTTCAAGGACATTAGACCATTCATTTTAAAGTTCTCATTTTCAAACTGAGATGAGGGATTTGGGGGAAATTTCATCACAAGAGGGTTGTTGGAGCACAGGAGGGTGTCAGAGGGAGTGGCTGAAGCAAAAACCACTGAATCACTCGAGGAAAAGATGGGCAAAGTATTTGAAGTGGATCATGAAGATATTGGGTCAATGCAGCGAGCAGCACAGTGCTCTCGGTTGCTGTGACGAAAATGAATGGTCGATTGACCTGCCTTGGCATTTAAACTCAGGGAGCCTCCAATCAGCCTTGTGGAAGGTTTTGATCATTTCTCCTTCTGAGCTCTGTTTTCCACTGGCAGATGGGTTGGTAACCTGAGGACACAGATTTAAGTTAATTGGCAGCAGAACAAGAGGTGAGATTTTTTTTTAAAATGCAGGGGGTTGTCATGATGTGTGAAGTGTGCTGCCTATAAGGGTGATGGACGCAGATTCGGTAATAAATTCTCAGGAAAATTTTGCAGGGCCACGGGAAATGGGCAGAGGAATAGGAATAATTGGGCAGCTCTTTCAAGATGAATTGTCACAGGTGCGATGAGCTGTATGGCCTATTTCTGTGTGGTATTGTTCTGTTTCAGGCTGTGCAACTCAGCACCACAGCGTGTGGCCATGGAGTATTTTTATATTTCCATGGAGGTAGCACCATAATCAGGGATAGCTGGATGTAAAACAATTTACAATAACTCTACCAGAATCCACCTATCATTTGGACAGCACGATAGTCCAGGGCTCTATGTGAAAATCTGTGGGAATATCGGATCCATTTTGTCATTTGCTGACGCCCATTGCTCTGGCTTGCCTCGGCCATGATGCTGTGGAGAGGCACAAAGGCCAAGTCCAGAGGGGAGAAGGTCAGTCGTTCGCAGCTCACGAGGCAGGTGCTTCCTGAGGGTTCTGAAAAACGATGGAGTGTTCAGAAAATGAATTTGATATTGCACGCATAGAATCATCTGGAATGCACGAGGCTGAAACATTTGACCTAGAGCGTCCGTGCCAGTGTTCATGTTCCACACGAGCCTCCTCCTACCCTCCTTCATCGAACTCTGGCAGGATATCCTGTTATTTCTTTCTCTCTCTAATGTTTATCTAGCTTCGCCTTAAAAGCATCAATGCTATTTGTCTCATCTACTCCCAGGTTGTGGTGAACTCCACATTCCAACCATGATCTAGGTAAAATCATTTCTCCTGAATTTATTAGTCAAACTTTATTTCTGGCCACCAGTTTCTTTTTTTTTTGACAATTTCACAAGTGGCAACATCTTTTACAATTCCCTAATTTTAAAGGCTTCTGTCCCCTTGGTCTTGTTCTTTTTTCCGAAGAAAAGAGCCCCATCCTGCTCGATCCTTCCTGGCAGCTGTAACCTCTCAGTTCTGGTCTTATTCCCGTAAATCTTTCTTCCATGTTCTCCAGTGCATCTACATACTTATAACATGCTTGTTTGCTGCCCTTTTGCCACACCCCCCGCCCCCCCAAAAAAACTGCTCTTCCCATATTAAACCTGTATGAATACAGTGTCTGTAACCGGGCCAGATTGCAGTTGCTTTCAAGCATCCGTATGTGGTCTGTTCAGCATGCACACTTGTTAAAACAGCAGTACAGGCAGGGCATTGCTGGTGTGAATTTGGAAATAACTTAATTTTCACCTGGTAGAAAGAAAGTATTTTTAATTCTGCCTCCAACAGTGCCAGTTAAAGAAGACTTTATTTTTGGACTCCAGAACTTAATTGCGTGCTAATTTCAGTTTAATATTTCCCGAGTAGTATGATTTTTACACCTCGGGTTACTCTGAGAAGTTCCAAAATTTGGAGCAGTTTGCAAAAGCCGACTGGCACCAACCACAGAGAATATCCGGGGTGCTTTGTAAAGTTCGGGTGCAACTTTAACAAATTTGCATGTATGTCTGATGAAAGCAGATGAAAGGATAATTCAACACATTTTAGAAATGTTAATATCACTAAAGTTAATGCTGTTTTTAATGATGAGAGAAAAGCAACGTGTTAGAAAATCAGATTGAACAAGCTTAGAAATTTGAGAGATATGTTAAAATTTATAAATTCTTTCATCTATTTACAGTTTGCTTCAATCATCTGAACATCAAAAGTTATTAAAGTATGTATGTGTGTATATATATATCTCTCTCTCTCTCTCTCTCTAAATATATATATGTTATATATATCTATCCCTATCTCTGGTTTTCTCTCTATCTACCCCTTTCTATATATCTAATGTATAGCTATATAACCACCAACCAGAGAGAGCTGGGGAGACAGGTACATTATGGTAATCGCTTAGTGATGCAGAATCATGCACTATAGAGTCCATAAAGCTTTAATTGCTTCAGGGTAGCACTTTACGTTGTCAACGGGATTTATTTTTAATGTCAGGTAATATGTGAATTTAAGCTAAATCTTCTGTGCACTAGTGTTGAGGTGGAATTCAAGAATATGTTGTGTATATCTCACAATGCCTCAAAGGACAAATTGTATTACAAGCAATATCTCTAAAGCAGATGAGCATTGTCCAACCCAATTTATTCAGGCAAGAATCTGATCTAATTTTAAGGAGGGGTGATTTATTCAGGTTTGCATTCCCAGGATCGTCATAAAATGTGGGATGTTTGCATTTATGTAGCATCTTTCTCAATCTCGGGATGTCTCGAAGTGCTTTATAGCCAATGAAGTACCGAGTAAGTGTAGTCATTATTGTAGTCGCTGTTGTAAAGCAGGAAATGTTGATTTTGTACAAGCAGCATTGTGTTAATCTTCACCAGAACTAAGGAAAAATAGAAAAGAGGTGAAATATATTTCACCTCTTTTCTATTTTTCCTTGGTTCTGGTGAAGAGTCATACGGACTCGAAACATTAACTGTGTTCCTCTCCGCAGATGCTGTCGGACCTGCTGAGTTTTTCCAGGTATTTTTGTCTTTGTTTTGGATTTCCAGCATCCGCAGTTTTTTTTGCTTTTAGCATTGTGTTAATGACTGGATAACATCTCTCTTGTGTTGTGGGTTGAGGGGGGAACTATTGGCTTAGAGAATGGGGAGATCCTTTTCTGCTGAAAACCTCATTTATGCCTTTGCATCTTGTGGTGGTAAATGTGGATTTATCTAATGTATAGTATACCTTTTAAGAAGAATGTTATAAAGGAAGATCACATGATCTTATGTAACCAATAAAAGAGTAGCACAAGCTAACTCTGTATTAATTGGAAGTCAGTAGCCTGCAAGTGAGCAGAAGTATGCAGATAGAATTTGATGTAGAAACACACACGTGTAGCTGCTGAGTACCTTATAAATAAACAGAATGAGTTCCACCTAAGAAGTGTCTGCGGCACTACTCTAAAGTACCAACTCGGTCACCCTGCGACAAGTGTGCAGTTGGGACTCTCGAGTCACAACATGCCTTTAACCTTAACTGTTCCAATGCACTCCTGACGGGTCTGCCACAATCTACCTTCCGCAAACTTAAGGCCATCCAAAATGTTTCTGCCCGTGTCTTAACTCTCAACAAGTCCCATTCCCCTGTCACCCCTGTGCTCGCTGACCTACGTTGGCTCCTAGCCAAGCAACGTTTTGATTTTAGAATTCTCAACCTTGTTTTCAAATCCCCCACAGCCTCACCCCATCCTTAACTCAGTACCCTCCTGAAGTCCCAGGACCCTCTGAGATACCTGTGCTCCTCTAAACCTGCCCCCTTGTGCATCCATGGTTTTAATTGCTGCACCATTGGTGGCTGCGCCTTCTGTTTCCCAGGCCCCAAGCTCTGAAATACCCTCCCTACACCTCTCTACCTCACATACCTCACTTTCCTCTTTTAAGGCGCTCCTTAAAACCTACCACTTTGACCAAGCTTTTGGTCTTCTGACCTAACATCATCTTATGTGGCTCGGTGTTTTATAATGCTCCTGCGAAGAGCCTTGAGGTGTTTCTTTACATTAAAGGTGTTATACAATTATAAGTTGTTATTGGCAGTGGTGGCTGCGATTTGAGCTTTGCCAGACTATGTGGTTGAATTATTAATCTCCCAGCTTTGAGAAGGGAATGAAATTCTGCTGTGTGTTTATATCCTGCTTTTGTTCCATTACCCCAGGACTGGCATGAAACCTGGGCTTTCAGAAGGGACTGTGATGCATATCCAGAAACTTAAATGTTTTAGTTCTCTTGGAGAATTCTGAGCTACTTCAACGACTGTATATTTTTAATATAACCTTTTTTGTCTGGTGTTTTATCCTACGTTTCTTGGTGTGTGATTATTGGCCTCTAATTGTACTGCTGAGGTTGGGGGTTTGGAACCTGGTCCCTCAATGATGCCAAGAAGGGTTTCTCGGATTGTGGCTTGCCTTCCTTTCGGGTCATTCCTTCCCTTTGCCCTAAAAAACAAGGATTAGCATTTATAGCAAGCCTTCAATACCTCAAAGAACGACCTAAGGTGCTTCAAGGATGTATAACTGGATGAATGCAGATGCTGAGAACATAGGAAATGGGAGCAGGAGTAGGCCATGTGGTCCCTCAAGCCTGTTCCACTATTTACTAAGGTCATGGCTGAACTTCTGCCTCAACTCCATTTTCCCACCCTACCCCCTTGGCCCTAAACTTACTTTGGTATATTGTTGCTGTAAACAAACAACAGAGCATCCATGATCCTCCAGGGTAGAGATCCAAAGGTTCTCAACTATCTGAATGAAGAAGTTTCTTCTAATCTCAGTCTCAAGGCTCACAGTAAGTGGTTGATGACTATGACCCCCGGTTCTAGACTCTCTGCATCTGTCCAGTTGGGAATGGTAGCATAATGTTAATGTTACAGGACTCGTAATCCAGGCGTTTGGACTAATTCTCTGGAGGCATGAGTTCAAATCCCACCATGGCAGCTGGGGGAATTTAAATTCAGTTAATTAATAAATCTGGAATGAAAAGCTAGTTTAAAAACTCACCTGGTTCAGAGAAGGAAATCTTACTGGTCCATACCTGATGTGATTCCAAACCTACAGCAATGTGGGTGACCCTCAACTTCTGAAATGGTGGCAAGCCACTCATTTGCACTAAACTGCTACAGAAAAGTTGAAAAGGAATAAAACCAGATGGACCACCCGTCATCGACCAAACCAAGAATGATAGTTGATCACCCGATCCTGCCTGACTACATGGAGAATGAATCCTGGAATTAGATAACAGACGGAGGTCATGGAGTTCATCATGCCTGTGTTGGCTGTTTGATAGAGCTACTGGAATATATTGTCAAACACTTCTCCTCCAGGTGACGTGTTCGTAGAGAGGTAAGGTTCAATAGCTGCAGCTCAATCTCGGATCGATAAGGCCCTGTTGGCATAAACTAATATTTGTTGTAGTTTACTCTTTGGCTCATCCCAGTCAATGTCCTGGCATCATTGGGAACTTTATTATCTTTATAATGGGTGTATGTTCTGTCAGATGTTGACTTGGTGATACGAAGAAGGGTCCCCTATGCTACGTTTCCCTCTGTGCCATCGTACCCAACCAATGTTATAATGAATGGGGCTGAGCTACCGGAATAATTTCACTCCCTCGACTAATCAATTTGAACAGGAAAGGGTGAAACGTGCGCTGAATGTTTAGATTTATTGGGATTTGATGATGAGCAAGCACACCTGAGGCCTCCTCATTAACCTTTGGCAGTAAGCCTTTTAGAGATGCAGTACAGTTCAATTCTGGGATCAGAATTTCAAAAACCGTGCTGGCAACCTCAAAACACGTGAAACCCATTTGGTGACAAATCTAATCTGAGTGCTTTAATAAGTTCAGAACTGGTGTTGAAGTCAACAGGAACAGATGGTAGCAATTGGAATGCAACACAATTAGCAAAATTGTGGATATTGATAAATATTTATGAAGGATCATTTTATCATGGATCCAGAAAAAAAAAACACTTGCGATGATTTTTCACTTGCTGGCTGCCGTATTTATTTTGGCATTTACAGGAAAGGACATATAACATCGCTGATTTAACCACCAGAGATTTTTGGGCGTGCCTTCATTTGTCGGCACTCTGAGCGAAAATAATCAATGTTTTTAAAAATGGAATGTCCGATGACTCATTTAGGTCGGTAATGTGGTTTTTCTGATGCGGCCCTGTGACAGCTCCTTCCAATGCTCATCTACAGGTGGTACAGGGCAGCGGGCGGTCAGTTCCTGGACCACTTAAAGGGGCACTCACCTTTCATTTAAGAACACAAGTCAGAGCAGGAATAGACCATATGACTCCTCGAGCATGCTCCATCATTCAATACCACCTGCCTCACCCTCCACTTTCCAGTCAGCTCCCCATATCCCTTGATTCCCTGGAAGACCAAACATTTGTGTATCCCGCCCTTAAACAATTTCAACGACGGAACATCTACAGCCCTCTGGGATAGAGGATTCCCATGATTCACAAGAGAACAAGTTTCTCCTCATCAGTTCTAAATGATTGGCCCCTTCTGAAATTGTGCCCCCTGTTTTCTAGATACCCTGAGCAGGAGAACCAGTTTCTCAACATGCACCCTGTGAAGCCCCTTCAGAATCTATTGTATTTCAAAGAGATCTGTCATTCACTGGAAACATTTGGCAGACATCTTGCTGATGGTCCAGTCATCTTTGGCTGCAGAATCTCTATTTTATTTTATTTTGTTTTTGTTTTGTTTGTGGCTGGGTGACCTTCGGTGAGCTTAATGGGATAACTAGTCTGGCCATTTTCAGAAACGACTATCCTGGCAAGTGGAACAGTAGCAACAGGTCTGTTAATGTTGAAATTGTGCTGCCAAAAGATGCGTGCTTTAAGTTGGTAAATAAGAGCAGCTGCCGCCAATTAGGGAAGGATTAGGGAATCATTGAGAGAGTCTAAAAACCAGTTCACACTGGGTGTTGTGGGCGGTGGGGGGGGGGGGGGGGGGTGGTGTTGTAAACCAGGTGAATCTGTGACTTCGCTGTAGTCTTGGAAATAAACCTGTCTTAAGGCAAAGACTGGCTGCAGATTTGCCTTTTCCTCAATATACAGCTATTAAATTTAACAAGGTGGAAGGATTTACTTGCTGGGTGACGACAGGAAGACATCCTCACCGCCACGTAGCCCAGTCCAAGCATACAAGCCCAGAGTGATGTTCTGGGAAACTTGGGGAACAGCATCATCAGGCTGTCACAGAGCTGTGTAGCCTCCTGTGAACTTCATAGAGTAGTTACGTTTTAGTGTTGTGCCCAATTTGTTTTTAAAAATATTTTCTGCTTCCTTCCATCGTACAATCTTGGTAGGAACTGGTCATTTTAAAAAAAGAAATTCTAACTCCCAGTCATTAAAGAATTACAGTGCAAGATTTCACGTTTTAAACAATTTTTACGGTATAGTTAAACAAAGCAAGTACTTTTAGCTTAACACTTTCTTACACTTCAAACTAGAACATCGAAGCAGAATACACTCTCTGTCCTACTTTTATTTCCTGTTCCCTCAAACAGGATCTTGAGGATTCCTTCTTTTCTTCTGGGACCAAACCAAGGTGTTCTACAGCTCTCAGGAATTCACTTTGATTCCCGCTACTTTCCGAAGGATGAGATTTCTTGAGCTCCCTCTACGAGCATCCAGCTCAGTGAATCCTCCTATTCTCCTTCAACACCTCAGGACTGTGAGCTCACCATTTAACTTGACTTATTCACCAGAGACGTCTGGACTTGCTCTTGCTGAACATTTCATTCAAAGGTTATCTCTTGACAGTGACATAGCTATTTCAGCACTCTGTTGGAAGTCTGGAAGTCAGGTGGTAGTTTGTTTTTGGATTAAAATATTGAGTGAAGGTCTTAAAAAGGGAGAGAAGAGGGGGAAAAATAATGCACCAAACAGGCATTCTTTGGAAAGCTGGCTTTACAGTTTGAATGTTGGGCTTAACATACACACAAGTTCTTGATATTTTCCTGCAAGTGTATGAGACTTGATCCTCCTCAAAGCATTAAGTACTGGTCCTCTGTGCAAACGAACTCAGCTGAAACTTATGTATTGCCAATGATTCTGGTTGATTACCTGGGAATGTATGATTTTCTCAACCCTCAGATCTATGTCCCAACATTAATTCAAGAACATTGTTAAACATGGGTGACTGCCAACACGTGTAATTAGATTGAATTTCTTCCATTTGTGAATAATGACATGATTTGTCAATGAAAGTGCTCCCCAGAGAGGGGAAATGAAAAATACTAAAATTATATTACCCATTATTTTGGCCTTAATTATGAATTATTGCTATAATATCTTTTTGGGTGGAAAAAATGACCTGCTGAGGACTTTTGGCTAACCAATGTTATTGGTACTTAAAATACAGGTGAAAGATTAACAAACTGTACTTGCTGTTGCCAGGCTTGTGTTTAGACCAGTATGGAACCAACCAAGGACCTGGTTATTTCAGAATTGCTTATGTGTAATGCACAGCTAGACAAATTTTGTTACTGAGCAATTACGTTAACATTAGACAGTGCAACCAAGGAATAAGATGAAGGATTGGAACAGGGGGAGACAATGGCGTAGTGGTATTGTCGGTGGGTTAGTAATCAAGAGACCCAGGGTAATGCTCTGGGGACCTGGGTTCAAATCTCACCATGATAGACTGGAATTAAAAGCCTAATGATGACCATGGAACCATTGTTGATTGTAGTGAAAACCTCACCTGTAGCAGATGCATAAATGCACTGAAATATCAGTGACCACCGCACAGTTGTTGTGGAGACAAAGATGCTGGTGAGATGCCTTCTTGTGTGGAGGTACCCTCCCTCGTGTTGTGTGGCACTACCAGATAGGGCATCAAGGAACCTTAGCAAAACTGGAGTCAGTGGGAATCAGGGGGAAAACTCTCTACTGGTTGAAGTCATACCTAGCCCAAAGGAAGATGGTTGTGGTTGTTGGAGGTCAGTCAACTCAGCTCCAGGACATCACTGCAGGAGTTCCTCAGGGTAGTGTCCTTGGCCCAAACATCTTCAGCTGCTTCATCAATGACCTTCCTTCCATCATATGGTCAGGCATGGGGATGTTTGCTGATGATTGCACCATGTTCAGCACCATTCACGTTTCCTCGTGTACTGAAGCAGTTCATGTCCAAATGCAGCAAGACCTGGACTGGCAAGTACATTTGTGCCACACAAGTGTCAGGCAATGACCATCTCCAACAAGAGAGAATCTAACCATTGCTCCCTGATGTTCAATGGCATTACTATCACTGAATCCCCCACTATCAACATCCTGAGAGTTGCCATTGGCCTGTCCACCATCTACAAGGTGCAAGTCAGGAGTGTGACGGAATACCCCCAACTTGTCTGGATGAGTGCAGCTCTCACAACTCAAGAAGCTTGACACTATCCAGGATAAAGCAGCCCACTTGTTTGGCACCATATCCACAAACATTCATTCTCTCCACCACCGATGCTCAGTAGCAGCAGTGTGTACCATCTACAAGATGCGCTGCAGGAATTCACCAAGGCTCCTTCGACAGCACCTTCCAAACCCATGGCCACTACCATCTAGAAGGTTAAGGGCAGCAGATAGATGGGAACACCACCACCTGGAAATTCCTCTCCAAGTCACACACCATCCTGACTTGGAAATACATCACCGTTCCTTCACTGTCACTGGGTCAAAATCCTGGAACTCCCTCCCTAACAGCACTGTGGGTGTACCTATACCATATGGACTGCAGCAGTTCAAGAAGGCATCTCACCAGCATCTTCTCAAGGGCCACTAGGGGTAGGCAATAAATGCTGGTCCAGCCAGTGAAACCCATATCCTGTGAATGAATTAAAAAAAAAAATGCCCAAAGATGTAGTTGCGGAAGTTTTAGTCAAAGTTAGCCACGAGTAAAAAGCTTGGAATACTGGAATACTATAGCACACCAATTTTGACTAATGGAAGCAAGTGTTGGGCGATCAGTGAAGCAATGCAGAGATGAATTGAAGCTGCAGAGTTGTAGTTTTGAGAAGAATAGTGAAGATATCTTGGATAAGTCACACTACCGATGAAGGGGTGCTAGTAAAATCTGAGCCTAAAATGACTCTGCTGACCAAGATGAGGAAGAGACTTAGAATTTCTCGGGCAATTAATAAGAAATCATGAATTAAAAAGTCTGATGCTGATGGGAAAGATCAATGGTGAAAGAGATTGTGGTAGACAAAGAATGAACTTTCTAAAGCGCCTTAAACTGGATGAATGTACCACCAACCAAGATGATCCATGCTGTCAGAGCAAGATTAATATGGAGGTCCATGGTCACCAACACCCTCTTAGGGGAGAGAGAGAGGGAGAGTCAAATAAAGGATTCTTGAGGGAAACGTGATCAGACAAATTTCCCATTCAGTTTTGAGGGTGATAAACTTGGGACTGAAACTAGTGTCTTAGCATAAATAAATATGACTACAAACATATGTCGGCAGAGTTGGCCACAGTGGACTGGGGAGATAGATTAAAAGGTAAGGTGGTGGGTGAGCAGTGGCTGACATTTAAGGAGATATTTGGTGATTCTCAACATGTGTATATATATTCCATCGAGAGTATCTGCTACAAGGATGAAACATTTGCGGCTAACTAAGGAAGTTAAGGATGGTATCAAATCAGGAAGAAAAAATGTACAATGTTGTGAAGAATAGAGAAAAGTCAGAGATTGGGAAAATTTTAGAAACCAGCAAAGGATGACACAAAGCATAATAAAGAGGGAAAAAATAAATGGAGAGTAAGCTAGCAAGAAATATAAAAACAGACAGTAAGAGCTTCTCCAGATATATAAAAAGGAAGAGAGTAGCTCAAGTAAATGTTGGTCCCTTGGAGGATGATGCTGGGAAACTTGAGTCTTTTTGCGAGTCTTTATACTACAGCTAGTTTGATATAGAAAGGTGCGACACCCTAAGGGAACATTTCTCACTTGAACTTTCTTTCAAAGAATAATTAGAGACAAACCTACAAATCTGTATGTTGTGTGACACTTTGCAAATTGGAGACTAAGTTCAGATTTGTGTTGATGTACAGCATGGTGTTTGGACAAAATCTGATGGTTTTGTCAGGCTTAAAAAGGATGTAATTAATTTCTAACAAGTTGCGTTTTATTTTCAGTTTCCTTTTGGTTAACTGAATTGAACTTTATCTTTGATCCTTTTCTAAAGGATGTGGCAAGTGACTTGGTCATGACAGGGGATAGAGTAGTTTGTTGGTTGAGAAGTGGATCCAGTTGGTATTACATAATTCTGAACAGCTTTAGGTATTAAGTGCTGTGGTGATGGAACAATGTTCCATGTCATCGTGTTGATTTTTCTTTGGCCTTAATACAAGAGCTGTGTATGTATGTGTACAATTCTCAGAGTAGTGGAAATGTGGAATTCTCTCCCTCTTCACACACCACCCCCCACACAACCTCCTGGAAAGCTGTTGAGGCTGGGAGCGAATAAAAAATGAGCAATCTTAGAAAAATCGATTTTTATTTGTGGAGGGCGGGGAGTTTAAGGATTACGGAACCAAGGCAGGCGAGTAGAGTTGATATACTGATCAGCCATAATCCAATTGAATGGAATCAAGTGGATTGGTTGCTGGTGAGACCACTCCTGTTCTGATGTGTCGCTCTAAACCAGCATAACACTGGCAATTTCCCTATTTCCCCCATTTTTCATGGAAAAACACCCATTACCTCACTGAGTTGGTTGTTGATAAAGGTCACTAACTCTATGCTGCAAATAAGGAGTCCATTTATGGAATTTACACTGTGTACCATTGGAAGAGAGTAAACAGTTTCTAAGTTCTGATCAATGTTCATCGACCTGAATTTTTGACTCTGTTACTGTCTACAAATGCTGCCTGACCCGCTGAGTATCTTCAGCGCTTAAACTGTTTCTAAAGCCAGGACAAAGTGAAATGATTAAAATTTTTTAGTAGGATGAAGTGCTTTCTGTTAACTTTTTATCTTTTTAAAAACAAAACATGTGATTTCGGCTGTTCCAAGACTTCAGGCACTAGTTAACTCCCAATGTGTTTTGCATTAAGTGTTCTTGCCCCTTCAACTCTGCAGTGTACCCATGTGCTATTTCTTGCATGAAATCTCTCTGGATGCTGTGCGCCTGCTTGTAGGTGAGACAAACCTGTTGAAAAGCTTAAGGACTCATCCTCCCTGAATCTCCTGTGGTGCAATAACTAGCTGATATGAATAGCTCTTCACAATGAGATCCAAATGGGAAAGCCATGTCTTCCATATTGTGATGGTTTACCAAACACAATACAACAGTTTCTATGTTGCAAGAAAATGCAAACATTGGCTGGTTATTGCCCTAGAGGCATTTTGTTCACATGTATAGATTTGGTTTCTTGTTTCCAATTGAGTCAGTTTTGTTTCTGCAGTTGAAGGGAAAACGGAAAAATAGTCAAGGCTTACAAAACGATTTCAACAGAATTCAGAAGCACATTTTGGTCTACATTTTGTGTATTGAAATGTGATGTTCAGTGTTGCGTTTCAGATAGACGAACACGTAGATGCTACCAAGACAATGTATGTCACTAGCTCCGACCTATAAGGTGTCAGCGCTGTGCACAGGCATTGAGCGTCTGCAGTGATTCTTGTTCAGGTATTGCTGTTGCCTCTAGATGGCACTTAAGTTCAGTGAATAAGTTCACCCGAGCTTCACTTAATCAGCTAGGGAATGATGATTTGTGGTTTTCTATTTGTTCTTATGGCCCTAAGTTGTTGGAATCAAGTTGTGCACATTTGCAGATTTGCTCCTGGGGGAATTTCTGGATTTTGCCAGTTATTGGGGAGATTGAGATAAAGGAACTTTCAAGTGCTGCAAATTCAATTTTTCTTCAAGATAAGTGTTTTGGTTTGGCATTATGAAAGTCCTGTAATCGCATGTCTTTTTCCAGTAAATTCTTGGAACTGTTATTTTTCCTTCCCTTTTGCATTTTTTTGTCAAACTTGTGTAGTCATGGGCATTTAAGTAACACAGCTTGTGAGCCAAATGCACAATAAGGTTCCCAGTTTCTGATCAGCCTTTTGCTGTTAATCTCTATTACATGAACCCTCTCCCTGAAGTATGGACCGATTTGTAGGTCTGCTGTTTAGAAATCTATTGATTTCTATATTGAGTATTCAATATAATGTGTCCACAACCATCTGGAGTATAATACCAAAGATTCAGAACCCTGAGTGAAGAAATTTCTCCTCATCTCAGTCCTAAATGACTGACCCCTTTATTCTGAGACAGTGACTCCCAGTTCTTGACTCTCCAACCAGGGGAAGCGGTCCCTCAGTAATGACCCTGTCAATCCCTTGAAGAATGTTATACCTTTCCATAAGATCACCGCCTCTCATTCTTCTAAACTGCTGAATGTTCAACAAGCCTCTTAACCCAGGAATCAATCCTGTGAACCTTCATTTGGGTACCCAAACAGCACACAGCTGATGCAGCTTTGTGTTGGCAGCTGTATGTTCAGTGAGAGAGCAATTCCTGCTTCTCTAATTCTCATTTGCACTCCTCGTCGAGGTGTTTCTTCCCTCTACTCGATGCCAATCAAAATTTGTAGATCAGAGGGCAGATGGGGGCACTCTCTCTTAAGCTGTATAAGTGCTTTCTAATACCTGGTCGAGGTAATTCCACGAGTGAGGTGGTTTTTATTTTTGATGTCTTCTTGGTAAAATATTTTTTTTTTTTATATAAGCACCTTCAGTTGGGCAGTGGCTGAAAATAAAGCCCTTTCTCCCTGATGATGACTTTACTTACCTGGAGTTGGTGCCATTGTCTGTACTCAAACTAATTAGGTTACAGTTTGGTATTTGAACAGGCTTCCCTAATGTCAAGCTTGCCAATCAGAGGAACAGACAAATTAATCTCTGGCAGATGTGTCAAAGAATGTGCTTGGAGGAACATCAACACTGAAGACATGACTTCTCTTGGCACAGAAAGCAACTGGCACAGCTGGTGACCTCAGTCCAACTGTCAGCAGGCTTTGTGTTGTGGACAGGAATTTAAATTCACCTAGCGACAACCTTCGTATTGTGAATGCATGCGACTTGTTTCAGCCGAAAGCCCTTGTCCTAATTAATTGCCCAACAAAAGGATATTTTAATCCCTTGAGGATTGTTTCTGTTATTTTGTTTCGTGCTGTATTTCTGAGATATCCATTATTTGCAACTTGCTGCTTCTGCATATTGACAGGTTTATTTCCAAGTGATGTTGTTTTAGTTTTAGTCTGAATGTAAAGCTCTGACATTTCCTGCTCCCGAGTGCCCACACAACAATGTTACAGGATAATATTTAGCCCTATTGCCTCGTGCTTCACTAAGACCTCGCTTAAGGGAGCACATTCTGTTCTGGAAGAAAACCAATATGCTTATGCAAACCATTTCTCTGCTGTGAGCACAAATTGAGTGTTGGGACAAAAACTGAACTGAATGAGGCAGGGGCCACTGGACCTTATTTGACCATTCTTTGGGGTGTTGAACTGGTGCCAAATGTGCCATTATTTGGTTATGGATCGCGTGTGCCTGATAAAGACGGGCAGTGCCATCACATGCCACCTTGGTTTTGGGTTCTGCTTCACCCTCCCAGGTACCAGCTGAAAATATTATTGAAATAGAAACAAAGCTCAGCTGGCTGAGGGAAAGGGCCTAGAGAAAGGCGAGGCCAGCGAGTCGGGCACCACCTCAGCCCCCCCTGTCGCTTTCCGCAGCAAACATGGCAGAGAATGCCATGCCAGAGTGGGGCTCCTGAGCCACACCGGCCGATGGTTTAACACAAAGTTGATCACCTCGGCACAAACCATAATCATACGGGACAGAAAACCTCATTGGAATGTAAAATCCTGAGGAGGAGAAACTTGTGGGTTGAGTGGTGAGGTTTGGCCATTTCTCCTTAATTAACTCGTGGTGGAAGGGCTTTTTTTGGGAAGCATCCATCCAACACTCCGGCAACATGTCCTGCCCAACTTATATAAGCTCTCTTTAGCGGAGTGTGAGTGCTAGGCACGTTGCTCAGGGAGAGAATCTGAGTCTTCGAAACCTTGTCCTGCCTTCGGATCTTGAGCCGTCTCTGCAAACAGATCATGTGAAAGAGGCGTAGCTTGTTTGGGTGCCTGGAGTAAACTGTTCATGTCTCAAGCCCACGTGTGTAGTTTTGTTGAGAGAATGATTTGCTCTTTGCTCCCAAACATTTTTTCGTACTCCCCTGCTGGCCTTGTAATTGAAGGCAGTGCCTGGTAAGCCATACAGAGCAGAAGGACCCCATGTTTAACTCCTGGTTCTGTGCTAAGTTATGGCCTGAACAGGAGAGATGGTGGCGTAGTGATAATGTCATCGGACTAGTAGTTCAGAGGCCCAAGCTAAAGCCCTGGGGTCATGGATTCAAATCCCACCACTGCAGCCAGTGGAATTTAAAATTAATCAATGAAACATGGAATTAAAAGCTAGTTTCAGTAATGGTGACCATGACAACTATCATCTGGTCTGCGAATGTCCTTTAGGGAAGGAAATCTCTTGTTCTTACTTTGCCTGGCCCACACGTGATTCCAGATTCATGAGAAGAGTCATATTGGACTTGAAATGTTAGCTCTGTTTCTCACTCCACTGATGCTGCTGGACCTGGGTTTTACCAGCACTTTATACTGTGGTAAATAAAAACTGAATGCGGTTGACACTTAACTGCCCTCTGGAATGGCCTAGCAAGCCATTCAGTTCAGGGGCAATTGGGGATTAGCAACAAATGCAGGCCTTGCCAGCGATGCCCACATCCCATGAAGGAATTAAAGCTGTGCTTGACCTCCTTGACATGGATGAGGGAGGGTGCAGCCGAGTCAGGGTGTCTGGCTCTGATTGCTCTGGAGCATGTGGTCATTGGGTGAGGTGATGTCTGACTTTGCTTTAGTTTTTCTCCAACGTTGAAATAGTGTGGCAACACCTCACTTTCACTGCAACCAGTGCATCGACAGCAGTGTGTCTTTTTTTTCTCTCTCTGCACCTTCTTGTCACTCTCTCTTATTCTCACTAACTTGGCGGCCGTTGGGGAGCATCATCTGTAGTTATAATATCAGCTTTCACCTTGCCACCATCTTTCATTGCCCACCTCTGTGCTGGATCCCTCGTCTAGCATGAAGTGTATTTTTTTACAAACCACAAGCAGAGAAGGTTCAGGGAGTTGGTTGCCGTTGACTAAGGAATAATTGCTGCTCTGTGTTGCAGAGTAAGAGTGGGGTGGATAAAGAAATGAAATAAGCATGGCTGGTGGCTAAAGTGTAGCAATTTCTGATATTTTATTTGTTCTGAGGATGAAATGGGTTTTTATTGTGAACCTTTTGGATTAAGACACTTTATATTTGCCTTTTAATCATGTTAGTTTACCCTCGTAATTCTTGGTTCATTGTAATCCTGGTTTCTATAGCATTAAAATAACAAGAGAAGAAATCACCTAATGGCGTGTTGTATACGGGGAGGTCTTGTGGTGCAGTGGGAGTGTCCCTGCCTCTGCCTCTGAGCCAGAAGCTCCAGGCTTGAGTTCCGCCCCATGCCTCGGTCGGCAAGGAAGGTGTGTTCATAAACAGGCCAAGTGTTAACCTGCAATTCCTTCCGTCACGTGCCATTGGCAGGTGGTAAGAACAGGAAAGATTCCTGGTCAACCGTGTGAAAGCTCCAGACTGCAACATGCGTGTAAAAGTGCATGTTGCCACAGCAACTGGACTCCTCGAGTGTGAACTGTAAAACACACTGTCACCACCATGTTATATAAAATTCTGCTCAAACACCGTCTGGAGAGCTGCGTTGAGTTGTGGAACACAGTGCGGGAGAATGAGGAAGGGAGCATAGCCCAGATGCAGCAGAATAATACTGAGCTGCAGAGGGTTTAATTATAAGGGCATTGATTAGCCTTGCTTTTCCTCGAGTGCGGAGGATTAAGGGCTGATCTAACCGAGGTGCTTTAAGGCGATTCAAGGATTTGCGAGGGATAGATAGAGGGTAACTATTTTCTCTGCTGGGTGACTCCAGGGCAAGGAGGAAGAATCTTAAAATTAGAGCTTAGCCATTCAGAGGTGATGTCAGAAAACACTTCACACAAGGGTTGGAAGAAATCTGGAACCCCCCACCCCCCCGGGCCGCCAAAAAAAAAAGCTCAGGTGTCAATTAAGCATTTCAAAACTGGGATTGTGAGATTTTGATTGATTTGGGTAAGGGTCTTATAGAACTAAGGTAGGTAGATGGAGTTCAGTGACGGAACAGCCATAATCTAATTGAATGGTGGAACAATCGTAAGGGGCTGAATGGCCTCCTGTCCCGACTTAATCACCTTGACTATGTCACAGGGCCTGCTAAGTTGCATTCTGCCAGCTGTTAGACGTTTGGCTGAAGCAACTCTTGTATTTTGTTTGTTCTGCCTGACATTTAGTAGTAACTAGATCTGTATTGTGAGCTGTAGGGCAGATGAACATGGGGATGATGGAAGCGAATTGAATCGGCTGTACTGAGGTGTGGACTTGAATGGGGGGTGGGGTGGCAGGATGTGCTTGGATGTAAATCAGCTGGCTGTCTGAAAAAATAGCCAAGCACTGGAAATACTCAGCAGGCCTGGCAACATCTGGCTGACGGCTTGCCAACCGCACAATGTGGCAGGGAGGAGAGAGTGGGGAGATAGTGAAAGGGGGGCTGGTGGGGCGGAATAAACATTTCAAAATCCTGCGTTTCACTGATCCATTAAACTCCTAGGATCAACAGTAAAGGAACCAAATGTTCTTATCTTGATGTAACTGAGCCTAAAGGTGATGACACCGTGTTTGTCACTCCATGCTATTAGATTTGGGGTTGGGGGGGGGGTGGTCAGTGGATGGAAATAAATCAACGAGTGATGTTGTTTTCATGTACTGATTTTTGTTCAGACACCATCAATCTACTTTTGAGGGGAGAAAATGCAAGTGATTTCAGTGCTGAGCGACTGGGAAGTGCATCACTTTCCATCCCCTGTGCCAGTTAACTTGCTCCATTGCTGAAGAACAATATGACCAGAGACCGAAATTAGCTTTCAGTGACGGTCTCTGGGGGTAGGTGAAACATTAAAGCTACGGTGCTGAATGAAGGCTGTCTACACCTAAAAAAAATTCAATCATTTGCTTTTTCCTTTTGAGCACTTTTTAAAAAAAAAACTTTAAAAACATTTGAATTAAATCATCTTAATCACAGATGAAGGGCATAAAAAGAAAATTGAACTTTCAGATAATTTGAACGAAATGACTTGGAATAAAGAGGCCTTTTAATGCTGCAGTATTGCTGACCCTATGTTGTCTGACCAGAGTGATTTATATTTGTAATGAGAAACATATTAAAGCATATACTTTTTTTTTTTCTCTCCTCATTTCATCTTGAGTCTGCCCAGATCACCAGCAGATTGTGCCTTGTTGAGCACCTAGGAAAAAGCAGGCAAGAACAATCCTTTATGCTCCTCCCAAGATAAAATCCAACATCAAAGCTATTTTTACTGATGTAATTAGGGTGTTGAACATGGAAATGTGTAAATCCATTTATTCTCTCTTCAATGATGAATGGTATTAAGAGGAGGTACTTTAGCGTTAATAACTTTTTTCCACACTATAGTATATTGGAATGCTTTATGAACCATATTATTAATTTTCTTTTTTAAAATTTGCTTTATAGTGTGCTTGACATTCAGTGTTTCCAAGCCTTCCTGGGTTGCATAGGAATGACAGTGACTACGCTTCAAGAGTACTTCACTGGCTATAAAGCGCTTTGGGGCACCCCAAAGGTGCTATGTAAATGCAAATTCTTTGTTTCCCTCCCTTTACCGTGGAGGTTCAGGTGCCACATACGTCGCAGTAATCTGTGTTTCTATTGGTTTGTTTTCTGCCATGAAAGGAGGTTAGTGTTCTGACTTTAGGATTTATCTACCCTCAATGTCAAGAACATCTCTTTCCGAACTTCCAGGGCCAATTAGAATCAACGAATTAAAGCATATAATCCTGAGCTTCCAAGGGCTGGGTTATCAAAGCTCATGAAGCTGAAGGCTGTAATTTGCACACCACCTCTTTGCTATAATTTTTTTCCCTCCATTGTTGGTTTATATCTCTTGGGTGGGGGGGGTGGTGGAGAGAAACAGTCAGGTTATAGAGACTTGCATCTTGCATTTGTATAGTGCCTTTCACAATCACAGGACGTCCCAAAGCCAGTGAATTCGTTACTGTTGTGGGGAGGCACAGCCAATTTGTGCATAACACGAGATAATGACCAGGTAATGATTTTTAATATCAAAACAGAAGACACTAGAAACTCTTGTCGGCCTGGCAGCATCTCTGGAGATGGAAGCACAGTTAATGTTTCAGGTGGACCAAGATAACTTGACCTGAAACATTAACTGTTTCTCTCTCCACACAATGCTGCCAGAATCCATGTGGAAATGCAGCAAGATCTGGACAACATCCAGGCTTGGGCTGATAAGCAGCAAGTAACTTTTGCACCACACAAGTGCCAGACAATGGCCATCTCCAACAAGAGAGAATCCAACCATCACCCCTTGACATTCAATGGCGTTACCATCACTGAATCCCCTACTATTGACACCCTGGGGGTTACCATTGACCAGAAGCTGAAATGGACCAGCAATATAATAAAATAGCAGGTCAGAGGCTAGGAATCCGGCGATGAGTAACTCGCCCCCTGATTCCCCAAAGCCTGACTACCATCTACAAGGCACAAGGAGTGTGATGGAATATTCCCCATTTGCCTGGATGAGTGCAGCTCCAACAACACTCAAGAAGCTTGACACCATCCAGAACAAAGCAGCCTGCTTGATTGGCACCACATCCACAAACATTCACTCCCTCCACTGATGCACAGTGGGAGCAGTGTGTACCACCTGCAAGATGCACTGCAGGAACTTGCCAAGGCTTCTTAGACAGCACCTTCCAAACGCACAATCACTACCACCTGGAAGGACGAGGACAGCAGACATATGGGAACACCATCACCTGGAAGTTCCCATCCAAGCCATTCACCATCCTGACTTGGAAATATATCGCTGTTCCTTCACTGTTGCTGGGTCAAAATCCTGGAACACCCTCCCTAACAACACTGGGTGTACCTACACCACAGGGTCTGCAGTGGTTTGAGAAGGCAGCTCACCACCACCTTCTCAAGGGCAGCTAGGGATGGGCAATAAATGCTGGGGGGGTGGGGGGAGAAACATGAACAAGTAATTGATGGCCCTTTTGGGATGAGGTGGGGGAGAGGGTGGTGGTGGGGAAAGAAAGGATAGAAAATGGAATAGAAGAGGGAATAAAAAAGGGGATAAAACCATGGATAAATGAATAAAATAAAATTAAGTGGATAAAGAATAAAAATGAATGTAGAAATTGGGGATTAAAAAAGCGGTGGGGGTGGAGGAGAGAGTTCATGGTCTGAAGTTGTTGAAGTCAATGTTTAGTCCAGAAGGCTGTAAAGTGCCTAATCGGAAGATGAGGTGCTGTTCCTCCAGTTTGCGTTGAACTTCACCGGAACGTTGCAGCAGGCCAAGGATGGACATGTGGGCATGAGAGCAGGGTGGAGTGTTGAGATGGCAAGCGACAGGAAGGCCTGGACCATACTTGCAGACAGACCGAGGTGCTCCGCAAAGCGGTCGCCCAGTCTGTGTTTGGTCTCTCCAATGTAGGGGAGATTTAGGGGACTTGACAGGGCAGATGCTGAGAGGATGTTTCCCCTCTTGGGAGAAACCTGGAACTAGGAGGCACAGTTTTAGAACATGGAGGTTCCCATTTAAGATGGAGATGAGGAGCAATTTCTTCTCTCCTAATCTTTGGAATTGTCGACCACATAGAGCAGTGGAGGCTGCGCTATTGAATATATTCAAGGCTGAGTTGGACAGATTTTTTTACTTACAAGGGAGTCGAGGGTTATGGGGACGAGCAGGTGGTATTTGCCAGGCTGACCGAATCCCAAAGGGAAACTTGGCCACACTACCACAACAATTTGGCAATTTGTTTTTATTATGAGAAGATTTGAACACTGAAGTCAGAAGTAATGAGTCTGTTACAATCTTTAGTGATTTTAGAGATTAAATTAAATTAAAACATTATTAACAAAAGAAAAGAAAACTTAAACACACACTACAGTTACATTTAGATTTATAACAGTTCTCACAAGATTTCTACTTAACCAAACTCCCAACTACACACCCCTTTCAGACAGCACTTCAAATAGATTCTTAATCTATAAAACATCCAGCAATATTCTCACAAGCACCCACTGTTGCTATAAGGGAAGTATCTCACAGCTTCTCTCTCCCTCTTGCTGGACAATGGAATTCCAAAGGGTTTTAACAAAACCTTGATTTCTGGAACAGCAAACCTCTCCAGGGTGGCCAGAGGCTTTTCCACAGGTCTGTTTCACATAGTGCACCTTCCAAGATCTCATACGGCCACCCCAACACAGCTTTCCCATCCTTCTTTAAATATATTTCTGTAAATCCCATTGTTTGACCCTTTCTTTGTAAGTTACTTTTCCCAGAATATAAAAATTGTTCATGTTGTCATTATGGCCAGTACTTTCAGCAAAAATAAACTTAATAACTTTGCCTTATTTACCTTGCCAGTTGTAAACATCTCATCATGTCCCTGTCATCTTATCTAAAAATGCATATTCCATTCACACTATATGCTGAGACTTCATCCTAGCTTATCCATCTCCATTTCAAATGCCTGTTTTAACCTAACCCCTTTTGGTGATTCAAACCTTGTAGCCTGCCTGCTAGACGCGCACACATGCGCACACCTATACACACACAAACACGCACACCTTTACATGCACACACATGTATATACACACACACACACACACACACACACACACACACACACACACACACACACACACACACACACACACACACACACACACACACACACACACACACACACACACACACCCCTATACACGTACAGTCTCCATAAGCCTGCTGCAGTATCCCACAGTAATAGGGAAAAAAAAGATATTTCCCTTACACAGGAAAGCGGAATTAAGGCCACAATCACTGCCATGATTTTATTGAATGGCAGAACAGGCTCGATGGGCAAAATGGCCACTCCTGCTCCTCTTTCTTATGGTCCTCTATCACCAATGAGTCACTCTGGACAAACTCGAGGAATTCGGAAGGATACTGAATACAAAACGTGATGCGTTGATTTGTTTTGTTTTGGTTGTTATGGAGGTCTGATGGGAGTGTGCAGATACTTTTGGATTAGGTTCCCAATTTGTACACTTCCATAGCTCTCTGCCTTTAGAAATGGCTTGTCTTTTGTGTTTAGCATGGACAGGAATAGAAGTAGACAGTGTTATTGATGGCAGTTTCCTTTTTATTACTATGCACACTTTGGGTTAGCAGCAGATATCTTCCTTAACAATATTGTCCCAAAGCTGAGGTTTGAAATATCTTTCTGAGCAGCATCTTCAGGAGCTGGAGTAAATCGAGCTCAAGAGATCCATTTATTTATTTTATAAAAGGTAAAGTAACTTGTCGAGTGATGCCAGCGCTTGAACGTGTGGCGAGAATCTGAAGCTGGTTATCTGCAAGTGTTTTTATGTGATGCTTTTAAGGTTGCAATGGCAGATGTTCATGCACTGGGGAAATGAGAACAAATTGCATTGACGATTGGAGATCATTCTTCATGGAGTTTAATTTCAGCACATTAGTGCAGTATAGCGAGCTTTTTTGATGTCTTGGGGATGCTTGTGTGTTTTTGATGTGCAAACGTATACTTTCCTCCTTTTATCCAGACCTCTACACAGCAGCATGGAGTCTTACAGCCCAGAGGAAGGCCATTCGATCCATTATGCCTCTGCCAGCTCTTTTGTAGAGCAATCCAATCCGTCCTACTCGCACCTCTTTCCACAGTCCTGCAAAAAGATTTCCTTTTCAGGTTCTTGCCCAACTCCCTTTGGAAAGTTACAATTGAATCTGCATCCACCACCCTTTTCAGGCAGCAAGTTCCAGATCATCACCACTCACTGCGTAAGCTTTCTGTGCCCTCTGGTTGTCGACCGCCTTGCTGATGGAAGCAGTTTCTCTTTTATTTACTCTGTCATGACCCTTTTATTGTTTTGAAGGCCGCTATTAAATCTCCCCTTGATCTCTGCATTCTGAAGAGAACAATCCCAGCTTCTCTAGTCACACTGTACCACTGAAGTCCCTCATTCCTGGACTATTCAGATAAATTTCCTCTGCGCCCTCTTTGAAGGCCTTGACATCCTTTGAAAGTCAACTTGTTGCTTCCATAATGGTCTCCCTGTCGAATATAAGTCTAATGTCCACTGGGTTTTGGAGGAAGGGATGTGGTGGGGTTACCTCACCTAATAACATCACTGAGCTTGTACCTCATCACACCGAATAGCATTATACCCTTGAAGAGTAATGTTTGATGTAGTGAAGCTTTTAACTTGAAGCATGAGGAGTGTGAACTGCGCAAATACCTGTGCTTGCTGGCACAGAGTAGCTGCTTCTCCTCCATGTGATTAGAACTAAGTACAAATGACATTGTTTCCTCTCACTTTATCATTGGATGTGGCAGTTCAAAGAGTTATGCGATTGAAACAGTAAAGCTCGCCTGGTCTATTGCCTATCTTGTTCAGTGAGTTGAGATGTCATGTCGGATTTGTTTGCCCAAATTCCTCCCCACCCCCCACCCATCCTGACAACCACAACCATGTTTACTGAATTCGGCTGATTCTCTAATGCTAGCAATTTAATGCTTGCAACTGATTGACAAATTTTCAGATGAGTTGACGTGTCTTCAGTATCCCTCTGTTTAATCCCTGCTTCTCCTCCCATTGAATTTAAACCTCTGAACAGCAATTGGTGCAGAATGAAGATCAAATATTTACCATACTTAATGGAGAGAGTGGACCCTGGCATTATGCAAGACTTAATGCATGTGTCAGTGTTGACATTTCTGGTTTAAATGGGCTTACTTCCCGTTTTGAGATTTTTCTTTTGGGGTAATCTAATGAATATTTAAAAGGATTCAAATTGCATTAGGTGATAATTTGCTGAAGTATTGTTGATGGATTGAGAAGTTGTACCTTAGCCATGTTTCGAGCTAAGACCAACAGGTAATGTTCAGGGGAGTTAGGATCAGAGTACGATCAATGAAATGGATAAAGGCAAAAGGTTCTGAGAGGCAGATTGGCGTGAAAGGTGACAGAGGGATCCTGCCAAAGGGCTGTGGATGCTCAGTCATTTAAGTGTGTTCAAGAATGAAATCGTGACATGTTTTAAACGAGAGGGGAATCAAAGGATTTGGGGAAAAGGTGGGAAAGTGGATTTGAGGTAGAAGATCAGCCAGGATCTTCATGAAATGGCAGAGCAGAATCGAGGCACCTTAAGGCTGCCTCCCCCTATTTCTCCTGCTTTCGTACCAGAGTCCGCTTTTCAGTTTTGATTTATCCTTTGTTCTTTCATCCTTGTGGACCAGATCAAACTCGGAACCATAAGTATAAGGATGGTTACTAAAAAATCCCAGGAAATTCAGGAGAAACTTCTCGATCCAGAAATCACTTGAAATGTGGAGCTCACTGCTACAAGGAGCAGTTGAGGCGAACAGCGTTTAAGAGGAAGCTAGGTAAGTACACGAAAGAGAGAGGAATAGAAAATGTGGGTTAGAAGAAGAGAGGCAGGAGGAGGCTAGTATGGAGCGAATAGACCAGTTGTGTTGAGTGGCCTGTTTCTGTGGTGTAAATCCTGTGCAACTCCATTTATATTACATTGGCGAAGTAAATACTTCATGGCCATGTATTTAGTAACCTTTCGAATTTGTTTTCTCTTCAGCTTTAAGGTTAGCAAATGCCTTTAACCTGATCTTGTTCTTCTCTTTTTTTTTAACCTATTCCCGAATCTGTCTGCAGAACATCCTGTGGTGAGGGGAACAAAAGTTTTTTTTGTTGATGGAGTTTTGGTTTCATGTGAGTGTGCTGGAGAATGCTCCTCGATGTCATGTTAAACTATAGCTGGCTAATGTGACTCAGGTGCCAATTTAAGAGCTCACTTGGCAGCACAAACCTGTCCTATAAATTCCATCTTTCAACACACCCCCTGTAAACCAGGAATTATTTCCTTTCCTTCTGCTCTAAAGCTTTTTGTTGCTGCAAATGATATGTCTGGAAACAGTTATTTTGTAAACTGGCAAGTTACCTGGATGAAGTCTGCCCGTGGTCTGATGACTTTGTACTGTTCTTTGTTTGCTTTGTCATGGAGGCCCAAGGCCTCAGCTGAGGCCTTGGCCAGTGAAGAGTTTTCAGGATCATCCTTGATTAGTTCTTTTCTCCACCACCCCCCCACCCCCGCCCGACTGCCACAAATTTGCTGTTGGGAGACTCTACTGGATACTAGCTCTGGTAGAAAAGACGTGGGATGTTTGGGAGGTATCGCTTCTTGCTTTGTGTGCCCGCAGGGAGTATTTGTTTTACAGTTGTGGTGTGATGGTCAATGGGATGCCCAATCTGGTGGATTTTCTTAGAATAATGCAGCAAGGAAGGAGGTTATCTCTCCCATCGTGCCTGTGTTGGCTCTTTGATAGAGCTATCCAAATAGTCGCAGTCTCATTCCTCCGCCCTTTCCCTATAGCCCTGCCATTTTTTTTCTTTTTCTGAATATACTGTATATCCACTTTCCTCTGGAAAGTTAGAATCGAATAATCTTCCACCACTCTTTCAGACAGTGCATTCCCGATCTTAACAACTCACTCCGTTTTTAAAAACACATCCAAACTGTACCAACTCACCCCTCCCCCAGACCCCCACCATCACTCTGGCTGTTTGCCATTCATCTTGAATCTGTATCCTCTGGTTACTGACCCTCCTGCCACTGGAAAGTGTTTCTTATACTGTATTAAACTGCACCCTTATAATTTTAAGGAGCTCTATTAAATCACCCCTTAACCACCTGTGCTCTGAGGAGAACAATCCTAGCTTCTCTAGTCTGTCCACACAACTAAATTCCCTCCTATCTGGTGCCATTCTAGTAAACCTGTATGTTTTTTCCAAGCCTTGACATCTTAAGACCGATGTCTAGAATTGGACACACTGGGGGTAGGTGGGATGCAGATTTCGGGTTACTATCAGATCAGCCATGATCTCATTAAATGGTGGAGCAGGCTCGAGGGGCTGAATGGCCTACATTTGCTCCTTGTTTGTAGGCTCGTAACCTCAGCTTTAGTCTTTGTCCTCTGGTTACTGAGCCCTCTGCCATTGAAAACTCTGAACCTTCTCTGCTCTGAGGAGCCCAACCCCAGCTTCTCCAGATAAAAGCAGTTGTGTGGAGAGACCTGCTGAGTTTTTCCAGCTATTTTTTTTCCAGCTTCTCCAGTCTCTCCTCATTAACAAAGTTCTTCATCCCTGGTACCATTCTGGTCCATCTCTACTGGACCCTCTTTAAGGCCTTTACGCTGTTCCTGAGTTAGACCGAAAACCCCAGCTTGGGCTTATAAACGTTTGGCTTAAGTTTCTTGTTGAAGTGAGTTGGGATTGGGGAGTTGAGGATACCTGGCCAAGAGCATATCTGAAATGTTAAGTGTTTCCAGTTCATGTACAGTATTTTCGAGTGTTATTGAATGTTGCCCTTTGTTGCTAAGCACGATTCTGGCTTCATACACCACGGAGGTCAAAATCCACTTGCACTAGCTCAAAATAATCGCCCATCAAGGGTTCTGAAGTAATCTCTCTGACTGCACAGCCAGGCAAACAGAAGTTGCAACTGAGCATCCAGTTCAGCATTGTGGAGCATCTCTTCACACTACAGGGCAGTGGAAATGTTGAACTCTCCCTTGTGCATCCCCACCCACTCTAAAGCTGTTCAGGCAGGCAGGGCAACTGCAAATTTCAAGGCTGAGAGACTGATAAGATTTTTATTAGGTGAGGGTGTTGAGGGACATCAAACCAAAGCTGGCAAATGGAGGCAAGGTGCAGATCAGTCATAAACTACCGTTAATCATGGCATGTAAGATGGCCTCATTTTTGAGGCCCTAAAAATCATGTTTTTGCAGATAACTTGGCATATAAATCGACCCCCCTTTTCAGCCATGACATGCTCTCGTTAATAGTCAGTCTCAATTTTTCACCCCACAAATGCATGTTTTACTTAAAGGTACCTTTATAACTGGATGGAAGGAACCATGCAGGTGATACGGGCTGTATTACGGAGATGTCGAGGGGGTGGCTTTAAGACATGCCCATTTTTTGCGTCGGATGCTGATGACATTTCAAAATGGTGACCACCCACACCCATGCCAACAGTTTACTTTTATACTTGGTGTATTAAGCCGACCCCCATTTTTGGAGGGATTTTTGGGGCTTCAGAGGTGGTCTGGTACGCTGACATCCATGTTAATTGAATGGTGGGACAGGGGTTGAAGGACTGAATATCCACCTCCTGTTTCTTAAAGGGTACCTTAGAGAAAAAGACAACAGTAGTTTCTTAGAAATATTTTAAGGGTTGGCACAGCAAAAATTTGAAGGCTAACAATTTTGTTTTGCAAGCCTCGTATAATCAAATCACATCAATCAATTTTGGTTCGGGACCAAAATGGCTACCCAGCCGCAAGTGGTAAGAAGTCAACTGAGGGCATTTACGGGGCCTTTTGAGACCCCTTTCCCACGTCAATTGAGATTTCCAGTCAGCATCTGTGCTTTGCACATTGGGTTGAAGCACACCCAGTGCACCAAAGCTGCCTCATGGTGGGTGGGGTTCCAGGATTAATCCTGTGAGGGACAACCACCCCCCCCCCCCCCACCCCCCCAACCATCCACCCTGCACCTGCCATGGCAGCCAGGCTTCAGCTGCAGTCACTGCCCATCCCATGGAGGGGTTAGACCTCCACGATCACAGCCAACAGCAAAGTATCTGTGATTATCCTTCAGAGGGTCCCTCCAAATTGAGGAGCTTCTCCCCCCCGCCACCCCCTTTCGTGCTCTCCCTCACAAAGTGCTCTCTCTCTCTCATGCTCTTGTGCTCTCTCTCACGGTCTCCATAACAAGTTGGTAGATCCAAACTCGGTTAGTGGGCCTGCTGATGTGTCACTGCAGCAGGACCTCTCATTTGTCCTCCAGCTCACCCGCTGTCCTTAACTGGATGATGACCCAGCTCCCTGGTGATTGGCTGACACTTTAAAAATGCATGTGAGCGTGTCTGGAACATAACTTGTGCGCTCAGGACCCAGAAGCATTGGGTTCCTGACCCCAGAATAGAAATCCCACCCTGGGAAGCAGCTGCACATCACCTTTAATTGGATAGCTGACTCTGGTCTGTGTGGGTTTGTAGGCTTTCCATCTTTTTTTTATGATTTCATTTGGGTTTGGCGTTACTTATTACAGGGTTACAACAACTGATGTGTCGGGTTATTTTCTGTGGGACAGTTCACACTGGTTTGGATACACCTAAAAAGATTTGTGATTCTTTCATGTGCATTTTCAGAAGTTATAATCCAAGTGCCAGACCAAAGTGTGTTGTGATTTGGATCTTCTAGAAAATAGATTGATTATAATCTTGCCATTAATTGTTCCCCTTTTTGTAGATGATCTTGTCAAGCCTGCATCTTATTGTTGATCCTTGGTTGCCTTGGCAATTAAGTGTCATTGGCCAAGACCACAATGTGGCACCACCTTATGAGGAACTAGAATTGTCTGTACGCTAGAGCTGATGTGGGTGGCATGTTCCATCCCCTCAAGGACATGAATCAAGCAGTCTGAACTTTTCCAACACTCAGTCTTTAACTGACACCTGAAGAAAGCCCAGATTAAATTGAGGTTTTACTCCTTGTGGGGTGTCAACTGAGCACAGGTGATTCAAATGATTTAAGCAGAGAGATTGTGGAGTGCTTCGAGTCATGAATCTTGGCGCCATTTGGTGGGGCAGTCGAAGATTGGGTTGTCATGAGCGATGGGTGTGTGGGACTGCGACATCGATAAACCTGTGCTGCTTTAGTCATTGAGCAGTGCATATGGCTGCCTCACAAAGATTGTCTTCAGCCCTTACTTAGGATCCCCAGTATTTACCCTGATTGCTCTCCTGCATATAGCTCATAATCCAACAGTGGTTATTTGAGCACATATAAAGAGACATATAAAGAGCCTTAAATCAGCAACATGTGAGCTATTGTTGTACCACATCTGTCCCAGCCCCATGAGAAAGGGTCCTGGACACGCTAATTGGACTTGAGAACAAGACTGACTGTTGAATCAAGTGCTCTGAAGAAGAGTCATATGGATTCGAAACGTTAACTTGATTTCTCTCCCCACAGATGCTGTTAGACCTGCTGAGTTTTTCCAGCATTTTCTGTTTTTGTTTCAGATTTCCAGCATCCAGCATAGTATTTTGCTTTTAACTGACTACTGAATGTCTAAGTTTGATTTGAGAACTTGAAACGAGAACAAGCTAACACATTTGCTATCAGTTTTGAGTTTGTGTTTTTGTTTTCTATCTGAAAATAAGTAATTTTAGGGTGAATAGAGAAGCTTTTTAAATCTTGATTAGAGATAGATTTTTTCAGTATTGAAGTATGAATTTTATGGGTGAGGAATCTATGAATTTTAAGCACTACTGTGTTAGCACCTTCAAATCAAGAGGTGCGCAGATGTGAGGAAAGCACCTCCACTCTGCTCTCAATATGTGTCTTATAGGTCTCCCAGGTACATCATGAAGAGTACATTGTCTTAGTTAGTTCGTGGTTGGGGCAAGGTTCAAGACTTAGTTGTCAGTGCAGTGTGGTATGTTATATTCTTGATAGCAGTTGAAGAAGAAACCAAAGCTCGTCTTTATTGGAATAGATTTATTCAGAGTAAAACATGACGGGTACATATTTCCTGATTCCACACAACTCTTGTGTTGAGTGTCTCTTTATATGTGCTCAAATAACCATCCAATCAATGCCCTCTGCCAGTATGTACTTAACCTCAAATTGATACAGTTAACCTAGATGACTGTTAACCTTTTAGATTCCCTTCCCCCACTCATTTCAATACTCCAGGAGGAAGAGGAATGCTTTGCTTTCTGTCTTGTTGTCCTGAAACCGTAAATGAAGATTCGCCACATGGAGCCTATTTGACGTTGTGTAAATTGTGCGGGTTTTGTTATTGTGATTAATAAAAAAATTAATTTTCTATCAATGTGCAACGTAGTGCATCATATGAAATGTGTTGCTTTAGCCGTACAGTGGTGGTTTAAATGGATAAGCTGTGCTATATCTCCGCCCAGTCTCTTTTTATTGTCAGGTTCTTGAAGCATGAAATAACCTGCCAGCTAACACAAGCTTAAGTTAATGAATTGGCGGGTATATATATCAAAAGTACTTACCAACAATCTTATCGTACTAGGACATAGAACTGTGGCTTTGTTTCCTTTTTTTTGTATATTCCAAATAAGCCACTTCTTATTGAAAAGCAGCCCATGGTTTGTTTACTTCAGCCTCCCTTTTGAGTGGTCGGCTTGTTCTTTGCTCTGATGAGCACAGTCAGGTTCTTCGCTGCCTCAAGTGCACTTCAATTAAATCTGACCGTGTTGAGCGTGTGTGTGCGTGTGTGTGCGTGTGTGTGCGTGTGTGTGCGTGTGTGTGCGTGTGTGTGCGTGTGTGTGTGTGTGTGTGTGGTGTATGGGCTTCTGGCTTGGGCAACATTCAGCTGTAACTCCTGAGCCTTCAAAGGGTTACGTCGCAAATTTTAGGAAATTCTTTTTAATGCTCGTTACTTGGGCGGGGGGGGGTGGGGGGGGTGGTTGGTAAATGTTCCTGGGCACCCAGGGGCCGGGGCTAATGCTCTGGGGACATGGATCCATGGCAGCTGGGTGGAATTTAAATTCAGTTAATAAATCTGGAATTGAAAACTCGTGTCTCGGTGATGGTGACCATGACAGTTACCATCGATTTGTTGTAAAGACCCATCATGTTGACGAACGTCCTGGAGGGAAGGAAATCTGCCATCATTACCAGGCCTGGCCCACATGTGACTCCAGGCCCACAGGAGAGTGCGGTTGATTCCTAAATGCCCCTGAAACGTTCAGTTCAAGGGCAGTTGGGGAAGGGCAACACACATTCCAGCTTTACCAGCAACGCCTGCATCCCGTTAAAGAATAAAAAATAACAAATGAGGGACCCCAGTTCTGGGGAATGAAATAACGTGGTACAGTTCAGAATCATGGAGGGCAAAGTTCAGCTTCAGCCTCTGGTAGCTGTTCAGTTGCTTCTTGTATACTTTTCCTGATGTCACTTTCCATTGAAATCAACGTGCTGAGTTGTACTGCAAATGGCTGATTATTTCTTCTTCTCTTCGCCCCTGTCAGAGTTAACTTTGTCTGGCCCGGTGTTGATATGAAATACTCCAGGTCGAGAATTGCATGTGGAAACGATGGACAGTATTGATGAGGGATAAGTGGTTATGATGATAGTTGAGGAAAGATGGGAGGAGGTTTGAGTGGAGCATAAATGCCAGCATGGACTGGTTGGGCCGAATGGCCTCTTTCTATACTGTCTATCCTATGTAAAATTCTTGCTGGCACATAAAGCCCACTCCACATCGGTAATTCCCCAGACATTGCGATTGGACCTTTCCTCAATGTCACCCCCACCTCCTCTTCTGACCCCTCCCCCACCTCCACCTGAAGGTTAAATGTAAAGACCCCTGGAATCAGCTGCGACAATGTGTTCCTTAATGGTCAGCCTTTGGGGAGGGGGTGCATGGGTGGGGCAGGAAGGGTACGGTGGGGGGGGGGTTGGCGCCATGGGTGGGGCAGGAAGGGTATGGTGGTGGGGGGGGCATGGGTGGGGCAGCAAGGGTACGGTGGGGGGGGTTGGCGCCATGGGTGGGGCAGGAAGGGTATGGTGGTGGGGGGGGGCATGGGTGGGGCAGCAAGGGTACGGTGGAGGGGGTTGGCGCCATGGGTGGGGCAGGAAGGGTATAGTGGTGGGGCGGGCATGGGTGGGGCAGGAAGGGTATGGTGGTGGGGGGGGCATGGGTGGAGCAGGAAGGGTACGGTGGGGGGGTTGGTGCCATGGATGGGGCAGGAACGTACGGTGGGGGGCGTTGGCACCATGGGTGGGGCAGGAAGGGTACGGTGAGTGGGAGTGTGGCGGTGGAGGATCTATTTCAAGCTGCGTAAATGCTTTTTTCTTTTCAGCTATCCTTCAGGTTTGAAAGTGTTGAATTGTACTGGTTGCATGCAAAAGACTCCCCAACTTTGGAGTTGCAGCCCTGATGCATCTAAACACATTTTCGTAAGATCCCTAAACGCTCTCATCACTTTGTGCAGAGTCGAACCAAGAGGCTACTGTGTAAACTGAATTTGAGTTTTACTCCAGAGATGGACCTTTTGAGTTTTGAATTTTCTTGAATCGGCAGCTTAAAGCCTCATGAAAATTTTTGTGTGAGGAAGAAACCTGAGATAAATTGTTGAATTTTACAAAGAAGACCTAAAGGGTTTGAATGGGGCGTGAGGTGAGGCAGAGATAACAGTGCAGCTTAGGAGTTCACAATATGCTTTGATTTATATGTTGCTGTTTACCTCCAGGTTTCTAGGAGATGTTTAGTTTGCTGCTATTTATGGTCTCTGTGTCTCTGAAGCAAAGATTCCAAGACCAAGGCCAGGGTGGGGGGAGAAAGACTTCAACTGAAAAAGCCCCTCGTACCCTGACTGGATTTTCATGGGTACTGAGTGCTGTGCCTGGGTATAGTCATGCAAATAACCTGGGATACTGGGAACTTGTTCTGAGCTGTGCAATACTGGAATGTACATCGATACCCCTTGGGGTAGGTCATTAGGAACTTGGTGCGTTAATGTTCATGGAACAGGCAGACAGTGTTTTGCTCAATAAGTAATTGCCAGCAGGTTCGAAGTTAAATGGAATATATGGGTTTAAGTCTGAACTAAAATGATCCAGTGAGTGAACAAATGCACTTTTCAAAGCATGATACTAATATCTTGCAAGCCACCATGTTGGACTGTGTGCTTGTACACAATTTGCCATCTCTTACTCTTGCTTACCCATTGTAAATACCAGTATAGTAAACTCCTTTCCTCCTCTCCTCTCTCTTTTCTCTCTCTCTCTCCTCTCTCTTTTCTCTCTTCTATTTTCTCTCTCCCTCTTTTTTTTTTCTCTCTCTTTCTTTCTCTCTGTCTGCTCATCCCTGCCTCTCCTGATCACAGGGCCAGAATGAAGATGGAACATGATTGGATGATTGCAGTTTGGAACAAGTACGAAAGAAAGATCCAACAAATGATTTATTTAAGAAATCAGACACTGGGATTTATATAGTTGTTGACATTGGTTGAGTTGCAAGATTTTGACTGCCAGCGTGTGGAGCTTTTCACAAAGCCCTAATCAATTGTAATAGGAGATGCTTTTTCTTTCAGCATTGTGACTTAAAAACTGGGCATTTATATCTACCTAAATCAAATCTGCGCAATGTCCCAAACTGCTTCTGAATCAATTAATTACTTTTCAAGTCGATTAACTTATAGCCAATTTGCACACAACAATGCAGTAGCCAGTAGACCTGCTTTTGATAATTGACTAGGTCAAACCTCCTGCTTTTCTGTGAATAATGCCATGAGATTTTTAACATCCACCAGAATTGATAGATGGGGACACTAGGTTAATGCCTTATCCGAAAGATGGCATTGCACTTCCCCCTCCTTAGTCTCTGCTTGTCTTGGACTGGAGCTTGAAGCCACAACGTGTTGAATTGGAGCCAAGAGTCAACCTGAGACTAAACTAACGAGTATTTTTGTTAAACTGATCTTTGAAAATATTAATTTTGGCTCTTGTGGAACTGGGTGAGTATACAACATGCCAGGTTTTTTTTTTTTTACTTACTTGTCCATGGGATGTAGGTGTTGCTGGCTAGGCCAGCATTTATTGGCCATCCCTAATTGCCCTCGAAGGTGGTTAGTGAGCTGCCTTCTTGAACTGCTGCAGTCCATGTGGTGGAGGTACACCCACAGTGCTGTTGGGGAGGGAGTTCCAGGATTTTGACCCAGTGATAGTGAAGGAATGGTGAAATATTTCCAAGTCAGGATGGTGGGTGGCTGTTGTAATGTTGGCGGTTACTGCTGCAGTGGTTGAATATCTGGTGTGGAAATACTTGAAGTTCTGATAACAACATTTTATTTTGGATATCTGGTTAAAATATTAAAATTTCAAAATTGAATTCATTTTAAAACAACGCTATGCTGATTGTCATGAAAGCCTTATTTGTCGTCACAGTGGTGACATGTTTCTACAAATACAGGTTGTTAGCATCCTATTGTTACACATTGAATTAAGTGGAGGAACTGGGGAGTTGCTGGCAAGGAAAACTAAGTGGAAAGGACTTTGGACATTTGTCTCCTAAAATCTGGCCGGAAGGCTGGTTAACAGATGGAAAGACTCTTTTTACTTTAACGAGGTCTCTCATTTTGAAGTCCTAAACTGTAATATGGTTAAAGGATCATAGACTGGACCAATTCTTTAGCACCTTCTGGGAGAGTAACTCATAGGACGAAACGAATTCTCTTCAATAAATCAGAGAATGAGACTGTAAAGTAGTACCAGCTCTTTATTACAGCTATCCAATTAATCCCACTCCTCTTTCTTCTTAGCCCTGTAAATATTTTCCCTTCAAGTATTTGTCCTATTGAAAGTTACTTTTGCATCTGCATTCACCACCCTTTCAGTGTATTCCAGATCAACACTTTCTTTTGCAAAAATGTTTCCTCTTGTTTCTTGTTCTTTTGCCAATCGCCTTTAATCATTGTCCTTTGCTTACCGACCCTTCTGCCAATGAAAACTCTTAGTCTCTGCTCCAAGGAGAACAAGCGCAGCTTCTCCAGTCTCTCCTCTTCGCTGGTGCTAACTCTGGCAAATCTCCTTCTGTATCCTCTTTTAAGGCCTTGACACCCTTCCTAAAGTGTGCCCTGAACTGGAGACAGCAGCCCAGCTGGGCCCTAACCAGTGTTCTATAAAGGTTTAGTGTAACTTTCTTGCTTTGGTACTCTTCCCCTGTATTTAATACAGCTTTTGTAACAGCCTTCTCAAACTTATAGTGCTGCCTTCAAGAATTTGTATACAGCTTTCTGCAAAACGTATAAGCTTGTAAGCAGAAGCATAGAACAGCAGCCGAGGATATACGTAAAACTGTTCTCTTGTGGTAGGCTTTGCTGAATTGCTAGTTCATTGCAACCTTGCTTGACTCAAAAGTCGATTTGAGTGGGGTGGTGGGGGGGAGGGAACTTTAAACGAGCAAGTCATCAGTTTATTGCTTGGATCTGTACGTGGATGTTGGTTCAATTTATTTATCTTAAAATTAATTTCTGTCTCACTATCTAATTCCCATTTTATCCTGGTAGTCGAGTGATTGCATGAAATGTGGTAAGCTGTTATTTTGGGGCTGTAAACCACATCCTAATGACCACCTTTTTGGAGGAGAAGCTTTGAGCCATAACATAATGCGGGAGAGCATGCTGGTACCTGCTGTGTGTGTGTCATTCTTAATCCCATTGACAGCAAAAAGAAAGACTTGCTTTTATATAGCGCCTTTCGCAACCAGTGTCTGTCCTGGAGCATTTCACAGCCACTGAAGGACTTTTTGAAGCGTAGTCACTGTTGTAATGTAAGAAACATGACAGTCAATTTTCAGAGCAAACAGTTCAGCGTGGTAGTTAATGACCAGATGATCGCTCTTTCTGATGTGAGGAATAGATATTGGCCGGGACCCAGGGCATGTCTCCCCTGTTCTTCTTTGAAATTGCGCCACGTGATATTTTATCTCTGATGGACAGAGGAGTTCTCGAGTTAACGGGCGGAATTTAATCCAGCCTTTTGCGGCAGGAGACCTAGAGGCCGGATCCACTGAATCACGGGCGAGATTGCACGTCAGTCTGCCAGTGTTGGGGAAAATTCCCCCCCCCCCCCCCCCCCCCCCCCCCCCCCCCCGACCCCCCAATTAAGAGGCTGATGTGGTTGGGATGCCAATTAGGTTCATTGATGAGCCAGTTGACATCTGTTAGCCTTGAGCGCGCTGGAATTGAGTGGTAGTTGAGGGATTAAATGGGGGTTGCATGGCTCTCCCATACCTCCAGAAGATCACCCAGCAAATCCTGTTGGGCTTACCAGGACCTGTGGGCAGTTCCTCATTATTCTGACATTATAAATGGTGTCACTCCCATGCTCTGACTCCTACTACCCCTTTCCTCAGAGCCCCATCTCACCCTTACTCACCTGAGTCCAGGGATCCAAAGGCCATTCCCCCGGTGAAATCCCAGCAGCGGCCACCCACTGTAATTGGCTGTGGCAGCACTTGGGGTGGGTTTACAGCGACCAGGGTCCTAAATCCCAGTTAAAAGTGCCTGAGAGGCATTAATTCCATCTGGTCTCCCACCAGTCCTCCAGCTGATGAGCAGGACTCTGGGTGGGAACATTAAATTGGACAATGTTTCAACTGAAACTGGCACCTGTGACAATGCAGCACTCCATCAGTAATGCACTGAACTGTCAGCTTTTTGATTCTGTGCTCAAGTTCCAGAGTGGGACTTGAAGTCACAACCTTTTTACTTGAAGGTGGGAATGCTACCAACTGAACCACAGCTAAAGTCAGAACAGGTGCATTGAATGTAGCTTCCTCCCACTCAGCTATTTGTTTATGTCTTTTTTTTTAATGTGTTCATGATCCTACAGAGCATAGAAAAGATAAAACATCAATACTTTAAGCCAAACAGATTCTGCAAGAGGGAAAGGCCTCAAATTTAGAGGCAGGATGAAAATCTATCCCTGCAGAGGGTGATGGAATCTGTTCCCAAGGGAGATTTGAAGGATGTCAGCATTTTTGAAAGGGGTAGAACCTAGAGAGGTATTTGAGGGGTACGAGAGGTACAGTGGGCAATATTAAACTCTAAGATCAGCCAGATGGATCACAGTGGAGTTGTGTTATCCTGTACATTACTATGTCGTCCCTTTTGTGCTTTGCAAGGTACCCATCACTCCTGTTCTCACTGACCCATGTATTTTTTCTTATTCATTCATGGGATGTGGGCTTCGTTGGCTGAGCCAGCATTTATTGCCCATCCGTAGTTGCCCTTGGGAAGGTGGTGGTGAGCTGCCTTCTTGAACAGCTGCAGTCCAGGTGGTGTAGGTACACCCACAGTGCTGTTAGGGAGGGTGTTCCAGGATTCTGACCCAGTGACAGTGAAGGAACGGTGATATATTTCCAAGTCAGGATGGTGAGTGACCTGGAGGGGAACTTCCAGGTGGTGATGTTCCCACCTATCTGCTGCCCTTGTCCTTCTAGGTGGTAGTGATAGTGGTCATGGGATTGGTAGGTGCTGTCGAAGGAGCCTTGGGGAATTCCTGCAGTGCATCTTGTAGATGGTATACACTGCTGCTACTGTGCGTTGGTCGTGGAAGTAGCGAATGATTGTGGAAGTGGTGCCAATCAAGCGGGCTGCTTTGTCCTGGATGGTGTCAAGCTTCTTGAGCATTGTGGGAGCTGCGCTCATCCAGGCGAACGGGGAGTGTTCCATCACACTCCTGACTTGTGCCTTGTAGATGGTGGACAGGCTTTGGGGAGTCAGGAGGTGAGTTATTCATTGCATGATTCCTAGCCTCTGATCTGCTCTTGTAGCCACAGTATTAATATGACTAGTCCAGTGCAGTTTCTGGTCAATGGTAACCCCCAGGATGTTGATAGTGGGGGATTCAGTGATGGTAATGCCATTGAACATCAAGAGGCGATGGTTGGATTCTCTCTTGTTGGAGATGGTCATTGCCTGGCACTTGTGTGGTGCAAATGTTACTTACCACATGTGAACCCAAGCCTGGATATTGTCTAGGTCTTGCTGCATTTGAACATGGACTGCTTCATTATCTGAGGAGTTACAAATGGTGCTGAACATTGTGCAATCATCAGCAAACATCCCATTTCTGACATTATGATGGAAGGAAGGTCATTGATGAAGCAGCTGAAGATGGTTGGGCCAAGGACACTACCCTGAGGAACTCCTGCAGTGATGTCCTGGAGTTGAGATGATGACCTCCAACAACCACAACCATCTTCCTTTGTGCTAGGTATGAATCCAACCAGCAGAGGGTTTTCTTCCTGATTCCCATTGATTCCAGCTTTGCTAAGGCTCCTTGATACCACACTTGATGAAATGCGGCCTTGATGTCAAGGGCAGTCACTCTCACCTCACCTCGGGAGTTCAGCCCTTTTGTCCATGTTTGAACCAAGGCTGTAATTAGGTCAGGCGCTGAGTGGCCCTGGCGGAACCCAAACTGGGCATCAATGAGCAGGTTATTGCTAAGCAAGTACCACTTGAAAGGGGTCATCAACGGTGCTATCATTACTTTACTGATGATTGAGAGCAGACTCATGGGGTGGTAATTGGCTGGGTTGGATTTGTCCTGCTTTTTGTGTACAGGACATACCTGGGCAATTTTCCACATAGCTGGGTAGTTGCCATTGTTGTAGCTGTACTCGAACAGCTTGGATAGGGGCCCACAAGTTCTGGAACACAAGTCTTCAGTACTCTTGCTAGAACATTCAGGGCCCATAGCCTTTGCAACATCCAGGGCCTTCAGCTATTTCTTGATATTGTGTGGAGTGAATTGAACTGGATGAAGACTGGCATCTGTAATGCTGGGGACCTCCGGAGGAGGCCAAGATGGATCACCACTCGGCACTTCTGGCTGAAGATTGTAGCAAATCCTTCAGCCTTATCGTTTGCACTGATGTGCTGGGGTCCTCCATCATTGAGGATTGGGATATTTGTGGACCCTCCTCCTCCAGTGAGTTTAATTGTCCATCACCATTTACGATTGTATGTGGGAGGGCTGTAAAACTTGGATCTGATCCATTGATTGTGGGATTGCTTAGCTCTGTCTATCATTTGCTGCTTATGCTGTTTGGCACACAAGTAGTTTTGTGTTTCTAGCTTCACCAGGTTGACATTTCATGTTTAGGTATGCCTGGTGCTGCTCCTGTCATGCCCTCCTGCACTCTTCATTGAACCAGGGTTGATCCCCTGGCTTGATGGTAATGGTAGAGTGGGGGATGTGCCAGGCCATGAGGTTATAGATTGTGTTCGAGTGCAATTCTGCTGCTGATGGCTCACAGTGCCTTATGGATGCCCAGTCTTGAGTTGCTAGACCTGTTTGATACACACAACACAATGGAGGGTGTCCTCAATGTGAAGGTGGGACTTTGTGTCCACAATGACAGTGGGGTGGTCACTCCTACCGATACTATCATGGACAGATGCATCTGCAGCAGAAACAAAAACAGAATTACCTGGAAAAACTCAGCAGGTCTGGCAGCATCGGCGGAGAATAAAAGAGTTGATGTTTCGAGTCCTCATGACCCTTCAACAGAACTCTGTTGAAGGGTCATGAGGACTCGAAACGTCAACTCTTTTCTTCTCCGCCGATGCTGCCAGACCTGCTGAGTTTTTCCAGGTAATTCTGTTTTTGTTTTGGATTTCCAGCATCCACAGTTTTTTTGTTTTTATTTTTGCATCTGCAGCAGGCAGGTTGGTGAAGATGAGGTCAAGTATGTGTTTCCCTCTTGTTGGTTCCCTCACTACCTGCCGCAGATGCAGTCTAGCAGCTATGTCCTTTAGGACTCAGCCAGCTTGGTCAGTAGTGGTGCTACCGAGGCACTCTTGGTGATGGGCATTGAAGACACCCACCCAGAGTATGTTCTGTGCCCTTGCCACCCTTGGTGCTTCTTTCAAGTGGTGTTCAACATGGAGGAGACTGATTCATCAGCTAAGGGAGGCCGGACTAGTAATCAGCAAGATTACCTTGCCCATGTTTGACCTGATGCCATGAGACTTTAAGGGGTTGAGAGTCGATGTTGAGGACTCCCAGAGCAACTTACTCCCAATTGTATATCACTTTGCTGCCACCTCTGCTGTTGGTGGGACAGGACATAACCAGGGATGGTGATGGTGATGTTTGAGACATTATCTGTAAGGTATGATTCCATGAGAATGAGAGACAGCTCTCATAATTTTGGCACTAGCCCCTAGATGTTAGTGAGGAGGACTTTGTAGGGTCCACAGGGCTGCGATTGCCGTTGTCGTTTCTGGTACCTCAGTTGATATCGGGTGATCCGTCTGGTTTCATTCCCTTTTTGTGACATTGTAGTGGTTTGTGGCTTGTTAGGCCATTTCAGAGTCAACTGCATTGCTTTGGGTCTGTGTAGGCCAGACCAGGTAATGACGATAGATTTCACATTAGTGAACCTGGTGGGTTTTTACAACAATTGACAATGGTTCTATGGTCGTCATTAGATTTTTAACTGCAGATTTTTATTGAATTAAAATTCCACCATCTGCCCATCAAACCTGGGTCCCCAGAACATTGCCCTGGGTCTCTGGATTACTAGTCCATTGACCATACCACTACGCCATCGTCTCCCCTCCATATATAAGAAACAGGAGCAGATCATTTGAACCTGCTCTGCCATTCAATAAGAGTGGTTGAGCAATGCCTCGATTTTTCACATTCTCATCCTTGTTTTCAAATCCCTTAATGAAATTGCACTCTGTTCCTCTGTAATCTTCTTCAGCCACCCAACCCTCTAGGGTCCCTACGCTCCTCTGATTTTAGCCTCTTGTGCATTCCCAATTTTAGTTATTCCATCATTGGCACCATGCCTTCAACTGTCTAAGCCCTAAGCACTGGAACAGGTTTCCTAAACCTGTTTATAGGAAAGCGGAGTTAAGGCCACAATCAGATCAGCCATGAGTGGTGGAGCAGGTTGGAAATGGCCTACTCCTGCTCCTACTTATGTTCTGCCTCTCTCCCTCACTTTCCTCCTTCAAGACTGCTTAAAAACTACTTTTTTGATCAAGCCTTTGGTCATCTGCCCCATTGGTCCAGATCTTCTGGTTTCAAGGTGTCTATACCCAGAAGGTATACCAGAAGATGCGCTAAGAGACCACTCGGAAGTCGCAAAGCAAGGACTCTGGGAAATGCCTGGGAAATTTCAACTTCCAATGGGTAATTCCCCCACACCCTAGATCATCTGAAAATGTCTCCAACTCTGAGTTAGAGACAGAGACTTCATAGGTTTCTGAATCTGCCCCCTCTCTCCCTTGCTTCCCGACCCTCAGGCTTTCTCCCGCCCCGATCCTCTGGCTCTCTTTACTGCTCCACCCTCCGACTTACCCCCTGACCTGACCTCCGCACCCTACTCACCCTGTCAGGCAAGGTTAGGTGAGAGTGACCACCATTGACAGCAAGGTTGCATTTGACCGAGTGTGGCATCAAGGAACCCTAGCAAAATTGGAGTCGATGGGAATCAGGGGGAAAACTCTCTGCTGGTTGGAGTCATACCTAGCACAAAGGAAGATGGTTGTGGTTGTTGGAGGTCAGTCATCTCAGCTCCAGGACATCACTGCAGGAGTTCCTCAGGGTAGTGTCCTCGGCCCAACCATTTTCAGCTGCTTCATCAATGACCTTCCTTCCATCATAATGTCAGAAGTGGGATGTTTGCTGATGATTGCACAATGTTCAGCACCATTCGTGACTCCTCAGATACTGAAGCAGTTCATGTCCAAATGCAGCAAGACCTGGACAATATCCAGGCTTGGGCTGACAAGTGGCAAGTAACATTCGCACCACACAGGTGTCAGGCAATGACCACCCCCAACAAGAGAGAGAGTCTAACCATTGTCCCTTGATGTTCAATGGCATTACCATCACTGAATCCTCCACTATCAACATCCTGGGGGTTACCATTGACCAGAAACTGAACTGAACTAGCCATATAAAAACAAAAACAGAATTACCTGGAAAAACTCAGCAGGTCTGGCAGCATCGGCGGAGAAGAAAAGAGTTGACGTTTCGAGTCCTCATGGCCCTCCAACAGAACTAGGTGAATCCAAGGAAAGGGGTGAAATATAAGCTGGTTTGAGGTATGTCGGTTGGGGGGGATGTGAGAGAGAGAAGTGGGGTGGGGGGTTGGTGAGAGAGAGAAGTGGAGGGGGTGGTGTGGTTGTAGGGACAAACAAGCAGTGATAGAAGCAGATCATCAAAAGATGTCACAGACAAAAGAACACATAGGTGTTGAAGTTGGTGATATTATCTAAACGAATGTGCTAATTAAGAATGGATGGTAGGGCACTCAAGGTATAGCTCTAGTGGGGGTGGGGGAGCATAAAAGATTTAAAAATATTTAAAAATAATGGAAATAGGTGGGAAAAGAAAAATCTATATAATTTATTGGCAAAAACAAAAGGAAGGGGGAAGAAACAGAAAGGGGGTGGGGATGGAGGAGGGAGCTTAAGACCTAAAGTTGTTGAATTCAATATTCAGTCCCGAAGGCTATAAAGTGCCTAGTCGGAAGATGAGGTGTTGTTCTTCCAGTTTGCATTGGGCTTCACTGGAACAATGCAGCAAGCCAAGGACAGACATGTGGGCAAGAGAGCAGGGTGGAGTGTTAAAATGGCAAGCGACAGGGAGGTTTGGGTCATTCTTGCAGACAGACTGCAGGTGTTCTGCAAAGCGGTCGCCCAGTTTACGTTCGGTCTCTCCAATGTAGAGGAGACCACATTGGGAGCAACGAATGCAGTAGACTAAGTTGGGGGAAATGCAAGTGAAATGCTGCTTCACTTGAAAGGAGTGTTTGGGTCCTTGGACGGTGAGGAGAGAGGAAGTGAAGGGGCAGGTGTTACATCTTTTGCGTGGGCATGAGGAGGTGCCATAGGTGGGGGCTGAGGAGTAGGGGGTGATGGAGGAGTGGACCAGGGTGTCCTGGAGGGAACGGTCCCTTCGGAATGCCGACAGTGGGGGTGAAGGGAAGATGTGTTTGGTGGTGGCATCATGCTGGAGTTGGCGGAAGTGGCAGAGGATGATCCTTTGAATGCGGAGGCTGGTGGGGTGATAAGTGAGGACAAGGGGGACCCTATCATGTTTCTGGGAGGGAGGAGAAGGCGTGAGGGCGGATGTGCGGGAGATGGGCCGGACACGGTTGAGGGCCCAGTCAACGACCGTGGGTGGAAAACCACGGTTAAGGAAGAAGGAGGACATGTTAGAGGAACTGTTTTTGAAGGTAGCATCATCGGAACAGATGCGACGGGTGCGAAGCCATATAAAAATACTGTGGCTACAAGAGCAGGTCAGAGGCTCGGAATCATGCGATGAGTAACTCCCCTCCAGACTCCCCAAAGCCTGTCCACCATCTACAAGGCACAAGTCAGGAGTGTGATGAAATACTCCCCACTTGCCTGGATGAGCGCAGCTCCAACAGCACTCAAGATGCTTGACACCGTCCAGGACAAAGCAGCCCGCTTGCTTGGCACCATATCCACAATCATTCACTCCCTCCACCATTGACACACAATAGCAGCAGTGTGTATCATTTACAAGATGCACTGCAGAAACTCACCAAGGCTCCTCAGACAGCACTTTCCAAACCCACAACCACTACCATCTAGAAGGACAAGGACAGCAGATAGATGGGAACACCACCACCTGCAAGTTCCCCTCCAAGCCACTCACCATCCTGACTTGGAAATGTATCGCCGTTCCTTCACTGTTGCTGGGTCAAAATCCTGGAACTCCCTCCCTAATGGCACTGTGGGTGTACCTACACCACATGGACTGCGGCGGTTCAAGGCAGCAGCTCACCACCACCTTCTCAAGGGTAACTAGGGATGGGAAATAAATGCTGGCCCAGTCAGCGAAGCCCACATCCCATGAATAAATAATTTTTTCTAAAAAAGCCCTTTCTAGCTGCACCCTACCCACTTACCTCACACACTTGTTCGCTAACACTGTGAAAAGCTATTTAAGTGCCCCAAAGCATCTCCGCGTGTTAGTGATTGAAGACTTAACAAAATAAGGCATTTAGTGCTGTAAAAGGCGGGATATGGCTTGGCTTCCGCTGACGACCCTGTATTACAAGGAAGGACTCTGAGAACAGGTACACTTTGCATTCCTGAAGAGACCCCTTTCAGAAGTTCGGGTGGGAACATGGAGCTCTGGCACCATGTTTCTTTTAAAAAAAAAAGCAGGACCAGAATGGCATTCTGGTGCTGATTACCATTCCCCAGAAGATTCAATCCCCATGTTTCCTTATGTGGCTCATTGTCAACTTCTGTTTGAGCACGTTCCTGTGAAGTGCCTTTGATTTTTTTACTACATTAGAGGTGCTATATAAATGCAGGGTGTTGTGATGTTGGTGCTGAGCAGTGGAACAATTTTAAATTTGGATGGCAAGTATCTGCAGCGAGCGCTTCCTGGCTTCCAGCAGCATAGTTTAATATAGTGTAACTCTCCATCTATCTATCTCTGCCTTTTAAAAATGTTCACTGGCTGCTTTCACCGCTCTGTGGTGAAGAGAGTTCCATAGACTCATGAGCCTCCTGAGAGAGAGAATTTCTCCTCATTCCTGTCTTAAATTGGAAACCCCTTATTTTTAAACTGTCTGCTAGTTCTGGTGCCTCCCACAAAGGGAAACAATCTTTCAGCATCCACCCTGTCAAGTCCCTGCATAATAAGATCACTTCTCATTCTTCTAAATTCCAATAGATACAGCACCAGCCTGTCCAACTGTTCCTCATAAGATAACACCCACCTGTACCCCATTCCCACCCCCCTCCCACTGCCTCATTCAGGTATCACTCGGAGCAGACCTCCTCTGAACTACTAATGTATTTATTTCCTTTTCTTAAAACAGGGAGACCAAAACTGTACACAGTACTCGAAGTGTGATCGCACCAACGCCCTGTACAACTATAGGTTTCAAATGGGACCACATAATAAAAATACCTTCCTGACAGCACTGTGGGTGCACCCACACCACTTGGACCACAGCGGTTCAAGTAGGCAGCTCACCACCACCTTAAGGGCAACTAGGGATGGGCAATAAATGCTGGCCCAGCCAGCGAAGCCCACATCCCATGAATGAATTAAAAAAAACCAGTAAGAGTGTTGGAGGTGAACAGCATTGATGCATTGGAGAGGAAGCTAGATAAATGAGAGAGAGAAAGGAACAGAAGGATCAGCTGATGGGGTTCGATGAAGGAGAATGTGGGAGGAGGCCCGTGTGAATCATAAAAGCTGGTATGGATTAGTTGGGTCGAATGGCCTGTTTCTGTGCAGAGCATTTGATATAAGAGCACCATGTGTTTCAGCTGCTGTGGTTTTAACTGTGAACCTGGCTCTGAGAAGCTCGAATGCTTTGGCCAGTGGGCCTTGTCATTTATTCAACACATGTGAGGCATTTATTATTTGACAAATGCAGTATTCCATCATACATCAGTTCAATCTCAATGCATGTTCAATTGATTAAAGATATGTTGGATTCCTTCTGAAATATGTGAACCAGTGTCTTAATGCAACCAGTGATGAGGCTGTTTTTAATGTACTTTCCAATTCCATATTTTGTATGGTTGGGGAACTGGTTGTGAAATGTTCTATCCCAGCTGTTCATTATTTACCAGCCTTTAACATCAAGCGCAGAAGAGAGAGAGAGAGAGAGAGAGGGAGAAGAGATTTTTTTTAAAATGCGTGCTGGTATCAGGACATGTGAGGCAACAGCTGGACTGCTGTGTACATTTTGACCTCCTTGTTCAAAGGAGGGATATATTTTGCTTTTGAGGAAATGCAGTAAAGGTTCACTGGACTGATTCCTGGGATGAGAAATTGTCCTGGGAGGAGAGATTGAATAGATGAGGTTTATATCCCTCAGAGATGAGTAGAGTGAGAGGTGATCTCATTGAAGCATATGCACAACAAGGGAAAATTGAGATAAAGAGCAATTTCTTCGATCAGAGGTTGTGAAACTTTGGAATTTTCCACTTCAGAGGGCTGTGGACGCACAGTTGTTGAGCACATGCAAGACAAAGGTCAATAGATTCTTGGGAATTGAGGGATACGGGGATAGTACGGATAGCCTGGATTGTAGTAGATGACCAGCTTTGATCGTATTGAATGGCAGAGCAGGCTTGATGGGCCAAATGGCCTCCTCCTGTTCCTATTTCACATGTTCTGTTCATTATGCCCTCAGATGGCACTCATTACCTTGCACAGTACCAGTTGGGGATTAACCCTGTATTCCTGTAGTGTTCACTGTCAAGTTAAGGAGAGGCCAGGGGCTTCAGGGTGTTTGGAAAATAAAGCAATCCAGGGAGCCTGTTGCAGGCATTGTAGTGGCTCACTTGGTATGCCGTTGAACGAAAGCATTGTATTTATACAAATGTCCAGTGGGCCTCAAAGTGCTTTACAGCTAACAGAGTGCTTTTGAAATCCTGACACAGTGTGAAAACCCCTGCTCGATGTTCTTCCTCAGTGACCCCGGGGGGAGGGGCACCAGGGCTGCATTCTCTGTCACGGTGGGGGGTGGGGGGGGGGGGGTGCAGTGGGAGGCTGGGATTGTTCTTTCCCTGGCCCAAGGAAGCTCTGTATCATACATTTTTATTTTAATATGTTGTTTAACTCCATAACTTGGCTAGGGGTTGCCACAACCCTCCAGGATTGGCCTGGAGTCTCCAGTAATTGAAGGTCAATCTCTGGGACGCTGCTGTGCGCAACCCTGAAGAAAAATCATCAGGACATTCAGAAAGATTTGTCATTTTCTTTGAACTTTCCTCTTTACCAGCTATAAAAATATTGACAATGGGGAATAAGGGCTGTTTGTCTGACAGTCAAGCATCATCCAATTGGTTAATAAGTCTTTTTGCTTTCCAATTGGCTTAGGAAGGCACAAGCATGGATGTGCTGACTGACAAATGGCTGGAGCATGGGGGAAAGTCATGTGATGAAACCTCTGGGAATACATTTAATCACATGTTGACAACCCTAAACTGAGGAAGCTTTTTTATGTTCTGAGAAGATGTGCAACAAGAAAAAGAGTCCATTCGCAGTGTGTCTAACTCTACAAGAGCACATCCAACCTCTGGTCACGGGACTGCAATAGCATTCACCCAACTCCTAAACACTGAGGTATAAGCCCGCTTGCCTGAGCTTCTCCTCTGTTTTGTGCTTGGGATGTGAACAGTGTTGATATTTCAGGTTAATGATGATCAGTTGTGTTCTGGTGAAAGGTCATCAGCCTGAAATGTTGATTCTTGTTTCTCTCTCCACAGATGCTACCAGGCCTGCTGAGGGTTACATTTTTTCTATTTTCTATTTTTATTTCAGATTTTCAGTATGCTAATTAGGTTAAATGATTTCATTGTGGGTTTGTGTTGCATTGCGGCTCACATGTCCACATGATCTTCGGGACATGTTATGACCACCTGAGTGTCTGTGTGCCTCTCTCTGAAATCTCTCTCTCTCTCTCTCTCTCTCTCTCTGAAATCTCTCTCTCTCTCTCTATGAAATTTCTCTCTCTCTCTCTCTGAAATCTCTCTCTCTTTCTGAAATCACTCTCTTTCTCTGAAATCTCTCTTTCTCTCTCTCTCTCGCTCTGATATCTCTCTCTCTCTCTCGCTCTGATATCTCTCCCTCTTGCTCTGATATCTCTCTCTCTCTCGCTGATATCTCTCTCTCTCTCGCTGATATCTCTCTCTCTCTCGCTGATATCTCTCTCTCTCTCGCTGATATCTCTCTCTCTCTCGCTGATATCTCTCTCTCTCTCTCGCTCTGATATCTCTCTCTCTCTCGCTCTGATATCTCTCTCTCTCTCTCTGAAATCTCTCTCTCTCTCTCTCTCTCTCTGAAATCTCTCTCTCTCTCTCTCTCTCTCTCTGAAATCTCTCTCTCTCTCTCTCTCTGAAATCT